>NC_064810.1:58883459-59183459 GCF_023721935.1 Panthera uncia | reverse complement strand
AAGAAAAAAAGGCATGGAGCCTTGGAAAAGATTGAGAATGCAAAGCAAGCAAAACATTCAGGTATAGTGTCACGAGCTTCCTCCCAAAATTACAAAATGAATAAATAGAATTTTCAAATAGAATAAACCCCCAATTAGGATTGTTTGTTTGGTGCTTAAAAGCCAGAAATATTATTCCAGACCTACTATTTGAGTATATGTATTTATTTGGGATAAGAGCTCACATTTGGTCATCAAAGATGGAGGAAGATTTCTGTAATTGGGTAAGTTGGAAACAAAGTGAGGTTTGTTTGTTTTGTTTTGTTTTTAGTTTTAGAGAGGGAGTGGGGGGGAGGGAGAGAGAGAGAGAGAGAATGAATGAATGAATGAATGAATGCATGCATGCATCCCAAGCAGGCTTCATGCTCAGCATAGAACCCAAAGCAGAGCTCGATCCCACAACCCTGGGATCGGACCTGAGCCAAAATCAAGAGTCAGGCACTCAACTGAGCCACCCAGCTGCCCCAAAATTAGTAAATGTTTTTTATTAAAGACTTTCAAAGTAAGATAAAGAGAGGCCTTTCTCAATTTTAGCCATGTTTTTAATAAAGAGAAAATGACTACCATAAGGAATATTAGTCAGGTTTCTACTTCAATAAAACTGCATAACAAACAGCCCTCAATAATCAGTGGCTTATTTCTTACTCACATGTCTGTGGCCCAGTTGTGGATTACATTCAGATCTCTCCAAAGCCTCTTTCTGGCTTCAGCAGTAATTTAGGCCATGCTTTTACCTGGTAGATGTCTGAGGTACCAAGACTAAACCCAAATATGTACACCAATACAAAGCCTCTGCTTGTATCACATCCACTAACATTTGATTGGCCAAAGTAAGTACCAGAGCCAAACTCATTATGGGAGAAAAAGGTTCCTACTTCATTGGGAGGCACTATGATATGACACACAAAAAGTATGGGTGTATAATCCTATTATAGGGACAATAATCTACTCTGCCACACAGAAATAGATAAAATCAAATAACATTAAACTTCAAATTTACCCACTACATAGGGCAGGACATTCTAAACTAAATGATCAGAAGCTCAAAATGGATAAAATGTTATTTTCAAAATGCTGTCTAATAATAAGCACAGTAATCTATACTAGTTATGACCACTCTTACACATTTGGCCAGGTTAATACTGAAAAGTAAAACTAGCATTTTTGATTATGAAAACCAAATATAATAAGAGTCCCACAGAATTGAGTAATGCTGTGGGTTATACCTCTGTGCACATGACTTAGGCTGTTTTTTTCCTCCCTACCTAATCTATTCATTCTTCATTCTCTTTGTTCTCTTCCTGTCTTTCACACTTTCTTTCTACCTTCCCAAGATGTCCTTCCCACTGTCTTTTCTCTGTCCCTGATTTTTTGCACTCAGCCTCCTTACCAGTGGTTCTGGAACTGTTGAGTATTCCAGACCTGCTGATGAAGTCAGTTTGTGGTGATCAGGCCTGAGGGCAAGAAGATCCATCTGTGCCCTAAGCCATTGCTTTTTGCTTTGGCTTTTTCTTGTAATGAGATAGGAGGGCTGACTCCCTGGTCTTCTGAATGAATGAATCTGGAAATGAAATTTGAAATTTGAATTGAAATTTGCTTCTTACAATATACTACCAAATGATAAGTTGGTTATATCTGATAGTTTGCTATCCAATTCAATTTCTAGTTTTGTTTTACCTGGCTTTTGTATATTTTGGGGAGATTTTCAATTATTAATACACAAAGAAAAAGTAGACAGAGAGTGGAAAGACTCACTCTTATATTTTTATAAGCTCTTCTTTTGTCCTAATTTTTTACTAAACTAAACCAAAAAAGGTATAACATCTTGGAGGCTCCTGGGTGGCTCAGTCAGTTAAGCGTCTGACTTCAGCCCAGGTCATGATCTCACAGTCTGTGGGTTTGAGCCCTGCATCAGGCTCTGTGCTGACAGCTCAGAGCCTGGAGCCCTGCTTCAGATTCTGTGTCTCCCTCTCTCTCTCTCTGTTCCTGCCCCGCTCATGCTCTGTCTCTCTCTCTCTCAAAAATAGACATTAAAATTTTTAAAAAATTTTAAACATAAGGTATAAGATTTTGAAATGAAATTGAATCTATGGGTGAATAACCAAATGAAAAAAATTTTTTTTTAAGTTTATTTATTGGGGCGCCTGGGTGGCTCAGTTGGTTAAGCATTTGACTCTTAGTTTCAGCTCAGGTCATGATTTCAGTTTCATGAGTTCAAGCCCCATGTCAGGCTCTGTGCTGCCAGTGTAGAGCCTGCTTGGGATTCTCTCTCGCTCCCTCTCTGCCCCTCCTCCACTTGCACTGTCTCTCTTTCTCAAAATTAATAAATAAACTTTAAAAAAAGTTTATTATTTTTGAGAGAGAGAGAGAGCACAAATAGGGGAAGGGCAGAGAGAGAGATAGGGAGACACAGAATCTGAAGCAGGCTCCAAGCTCTGAGCTGTCAGCACAAAGCCCCAAACTCATAAACTGTGAGATCATAACCTGAGTGGAAGTTGGATGCTTAACCAACTGAGCCACCTAGGTGCCCCCAAATTAATTTTTTTTAATTTATTAGAATATAAAAATAGGAGTTTGAGTCCAAAAGGACAATTATAGGCTTTAAAAATAGAAAATCCCTAAATAGATTATTAAAAATAATAGTGATAATAAATGAATAATATAAAAACAAGAGGACAAAACATAAGAGACTCTTAAATATGGAGAACAAACAGAGGGTTTCTGGAGGGGTTGTGGGAGGGGGGATGGGCTAAATGGATAAGGGGCATTAAGGAATCTACTCCTGAAATCACTGTTGCACTATATGCTAACTAACTTGGATATAAATTTAAAAATAAATAATTAAAAAATAAATAAAAATAGAAAAGCCCAATTAAAATAAAAATAGGAAAACAGTTCTGAAACCAGTATTTCCAAACTTTTCTGTTCGTAAAACCTGTTTTCTTTTTATCTGGAGAACTTCTAAAAATGAACATTCCCTGGTGCCCCCTCCAGGTATTCTCAGTAGGACTGAGTTGTGGGCTGGTATATGTGTCAGGGAATCTGCATTTTTTAAAAGTAGCCCAGGAAATTCTGAGTGGTCTGAGCACCACATTTTAGGAATCACCTCTGCAGCTTATGACAAGAGTATTAGCTTCCTATTGTTGGTACAAAAAATTACCACAACTTTAGTGGCTTAAAACAACCCATATTTATTATCTTAAAATCAGACTTGCGGGGCAAAGGCACGTTCCTTCTGGTGGTTCCAAGGGGGTATCTGTTTCCTTGCCTTTTTCACCTTCTAGCGGCCACCTGCATTCTACTGCCCCCTCCTCAAATCACTCTTCTCTCTTGCTTTCATGTCACATGTCCTGATACTGACCCCCCTCCCCCCCAGCCTCTCTCTGACAAGGATACTTAGAATTACATTTAGGACTCTCCCACATAATCCAGGATAATCTCATTTAAGATCCTTCACTTAATCACATTTTAAGATTCTTCACTTAATCACATTTGCAAAATCCCTTTTACAATGTAAGGTAACATATTTCCAGGAATCAGGCCATGACTGTCCCTGAGGGGCCATTATTCAGTCTATCACAAGAAGACAGTAGAATTTTAGAACATTAGCAGTCCTCTCCATCTCTTTCAATATGTAATAAGAGAACTGAGCCTTAGAGAGGAGAGCGGACGTGCTCTAAGTTACACAGCACATTGGTTACAAAGCTAAAGTGTGGCACCCGTTTCTGCCAGAAACCCTGCCCAGGTCTGGCACTGCTTTGAGCTGTGTAAGAATCAGAGTATTTGTGTAGACAACAACCACCAGCTGAAACTTAAAAAGTAAAATGAAGTAAAAGAAAAAGTTCTGGAGGACAGGAAAAGGAAGGGGTTGCTTCTTTACCCATCAGAGTTGGCTTCCAGAAGAGATAGAAAAAAGAAAGCCAGTTCAACAGTTCCTGGCTTGTTTGTAACATGTTTTCAGAAGGGTTATTTAGCTTTTCCCTTAAACTCATATATGCTATATGCTATTTATTCCAACATCCATTTTCAGAATTTCCATGGGATTTTCTGATAATCTTTTTCTTCTTGGTTCTCTGTTTTCCCAGAGAATAAAAATCAGGGAGAATAGGAGGCTCCCCTTGCCTTTCGGCTCCCAGGCCAGGATGAGTGAGGACAGGCAGTGGTCTCAAGGGCCACAATGGCCTCCTGGATGGTTATTTTGACCAAGAAATATGACTGTCAGGAGATTCGCTTGGATCATTTACAGTGCTGGATAGCTAGACAAGGCTTGGGAAAATTTCTAATTGTCTGGACAGGATTGAGAGAGAAGGATTTTTCCCTCCTGCCTCTTAAAAGAATGTAACAGTTACCTTTTAAAACCCATAAACTCTGAGTTACATGTTTGTTTTGATAGAATGATGCTCTGAACCTTTTAAGTTGGTAAGACATTAAATTATTCATCATGTTATTTTCCTATCAAATGTTTTTGTGGTTTATTGATAATGTCTAAATTTCAATTCTGGTGACAGCTCATACTATAAAACTAATTGAAAGTATTGGCATTTCTTCAGTTAGATGGTGGTTAAGTACATACTAGAGAAGTTTATTATGGAGTTGCTGTCTAAGCTCCAGGAGAACAAACTGAGAATGTCAGCTACTCACTTCAAAACTCCGTGCAAGTGAAATATAGCTTTGGAGGTTCATTCCATTTCCCTAATAACCAGCCAGTCACTGTGGTCTTTAGGGAGTCATCGCTGAAAGACTATACATGATGTGAATCTAAAACCCCCATAAAAAAGGGTCAGTAGTCAAAGCTCTTAGGACATAGTCTGAATGTCCTTAGTATTCTTACCTCTACAACTACCTACATGTGTTTTATAGCATCGTTTGCTAAGGTGATTTGTGCTTTCTTAAATGATTAACCATATAAAGAATAATTTCCTTTTCTCATTTAAAAACTTCTCCAGGTGGCAGAAGAACATCACTCTTTGGCTCTACAGAGGAAATGCCTGTTGTCTTGGCTCCAGTATAGTCAGGAAAGCCTGGCTAGGAAGACAGCCTGGGCTGATCAATTTTATTGCCAGATACTGCTTAGGAGAGTTATCCGGAGCTGGCTACAGGTAAGGCCACAGGGAAGGAAGCTTTAAATACATGTCCCTGCTCAGTCCCATGTAAGAAAATCAGATGCAATCCAGATGTCCATAATCATTGTTTTTTCAAGAATATAGAATAGTCAATTCAGTTCCTTGCTTTGAAATGAGTATGAAAATGTCAAATCAATTCTTAGTATAAAACATTTCACAGTTTCATAAGCTGTTTATAAAGTGTAATGTATCATTACATCAGCTTTTGTTTTTATACTCATTTCTTGTTTCTTGTCCCATAATTGCTCAAGTGATTTTACTAGAACCCTACCCCCATCCCAGGCTTATAATTGTTTCTACACCTCTGGTTCCATTATTGTTTAATACATTGCAGAGGATATTATCTTGGCTGCCTTGTTGTCTTTTTCTCCTTCTGCCTCCAGTGTCCTTTCTTCCTTTGTTTTGTGTTTGTTTCAATTCTCTTTTGTACTGCTTATTTGTTCCAATTCTTTATGATATTATTTGTCTCACTGTTATTCCTGTCCTCATCCCTAGTACATGACCGAACTGGAGGAAGACATACGAAAACTGTGTGTACATTTTCTTCAGAAGAAGATGTTCAGGGCCTGGTTTAACATGGTCAGGGAGGCCAAGACTGATTCCCAGAGCAAGCACAAGATTGCGGTGGAACATAGTGACAGGTGAGGTTCTGATTTCTGAGAAAATTCACTCAGACTTCACAGCTGCTCTGCAATATATTGTTTTATGTTTATTTATTTATTTTGAGAGAGAGAACATGAGCGGGGAAGGGGCAGAGAGAGAATCCCCAGCAGGCTCCACATTGACAGCATGGAGCCCGACCGATGTGTGACTAGATCTCAGAAATGGTGAGATCATGCCCTGAGCGTAAATCAAGAGTCAGACACTCAGGAGCCACCCAGGAGCCCCCCCGCCCCTTTTTTTTTTTTATTATTTTATAGAAAGAAAAACAGCAATCAAGACACGAGTTGGAGGCAGAGAGAGAGGGAGAGAGAATCTTAAGCACATTCCACACTCAGCATGGAGCCTGACACAGGGATCAATCTCACCACCCTAAGATCATGACCAGAGCTAAAATTAAGAGTCAGATACTTAACCGGCTAAGCCACCCAGGCACCCCTGCTCTGGAGTATATTCTATGCCCAGAATATGTCTGAAAGATGAGGTGGGGGCTAGGAGAGCTGGACACTCGAAGATACCAGAGAAGGGTGAGAGTCCTAGCTTGCCCACTGACTACAAGGACGAAGGCAAGGCAGTGAACTCCTAGAGCTCCAGGGTCCCAGTCTTAAAATGAGGAGGAGGAGGATGCCTGCCCTCTCCACCTCTCTACCTCACAGGGGCTTCCCAGAGGATAAAATGATAGGAAATCCATGAAACACACCTGAGCAAAATGTATCGTATACTTTATTAGTCATAAAGGTTTATCTTTTTTTTTTTAATTTTTTTTTTTTTTTTAACATTTTGTTTATTTTTGAGACAGAGAGAGACAGAGCATGAACAGGGGAGGGTCAGCGAGAGGGAGACACAGAATCTGAAACAGGCTCCAGGCTCTGAGTTGTCAGCACAGAGCCCGACGCGGGGCTCGAACTCACGGACCGTGAGATCATGACCTGAGCCGAAGTCGGCCGCCCAACCGACTGAGCCACCCAGGCGCCCCAAGGTTTATCTTTTAAGTTCAATTATTTTAACATTTATTGTGAAATATAACACAAATATAGAAAAGTGTGCTTAATCATACAAATACAGCCTACTGAATTACTGTGAATTGGACACTCGTGTCATCATCACTCAGGTCAAGAAACAGGACATTGCTGGCCCCTACAAATCCCCACGGGCAACTTCCTAATTGCAAGCCCTGCCCTTCCCTCCTAAAGGTAAACTACTCTCCTGACTTTTAAATAATGAGCACATCCTGGGGCACCTGAGTGGCTCAGTCAATTGAGCATCCGACTTCAGCCCCAGTCATGATCTTACCATCCATGAGTTTGAGCCCCACGTCGGGCTCTGTGCTGACAGCTGGGAGCCTGGAGCCTGCTTCGGATTCTGTGTCTCCCTCTCTCTCTCTGCCCCTCCCCTGCTCGCGCTCCATCTTTCTTTCTCTCAAAAATAAACATTGAAAAAAAATTTAATAAAAAAAAAAAAAAAAAGCACTGCCTTGTGTTTCTTTTCCCTTTAACCTAAGGATGAAGCCTTCAAGGCTATAATTTCATGTTGCCTGGTTTGGAACTTTATATAAGTGAAATCACATTGCCATATTTTTATAATACAGTGATGTTTCATTTAGTCCAGTGTCCTTGCAGAATAAGCTATTCTATGTAAGTTTTTTCTTGGTTTTCTACTTTCAGGCATTTTGGATAGAAATGTTCTAAATTTCATTACATACTTCCCTTTGAGAGTAAATAAATGACCTATGTTTTGGTGATCGGTTGTCATTGCTTATGAGCATAATGTGGTGGGCATATATCTCCAAGCTCTGAGGTGGCAAGATTGTTGTGTAGGTAGAAAAGTGACCCTTTCCTCATTACACCCAGATTCATTTTTGGTTGCTTTGTTTTCATTTGTGTGTATGTGCCTATGTGAGTGTATGGTTTTTATAAAAGTGTTCCTATCTTGTTGCTGCTCGGGTGCCCACCACCAACAAAGCCTGCTCACCCTTGTTTAATTTACAGGTTACTGAAATCTGTGGGCTGGGAAAACCTCAGTAAGTTGATTCTAATTTTGTCTAAAATAAAATAAGCAATGAGGGGCGCCTGGGTGGCTCAGTCGGTTAAACGTCCGACTTCAGCTCATGTCATGATCTCGTGGTTCATGAGTTTGAGCCCCAAGTCAGGCTCTGTGCTGACAGCACAGAGCCTGCTTTGAACATTTAATTTTTTTTTAACCTCTATTTTTGAGAGAAAGGGAGAGACAGAGTGTGAACAGGGGAGGAGCAGAGAGTTAGGGAGACAGAATCCGAAGCAGGCTCCAGGCTCTGAGCCATCAGCACAGAGCCCAGCGCGGGGCTCGAACTCACAAGCTGCGAGATCATGACCTGAGTTGAAGTCAGATGCTTAACCGACTGAGCCACCCAGGTCCCCAGCACAGAGCCTGCTTTGGATTCTTCCTCTCTCTTTGGAGTCTTCCTCTCTCTCTGTTCCTCCCCTGCTCGCATTCTCTCTCTCTCTCTCTCTCTCTCTCTCTCTCTCTCTCTCTCTCTCAAAAATAAAAAAAAGACTAGTAGATAAATAAACTAATTAAAATAAAAATAAAATAAAATAAAAGTAAGCAATGAGAAAGGGTACTCAGAGGATTTGCCTTCGAATAAACACTTCAGTTTGAAGGCTGAAGTTTCCTCATGTGACCCTGGACAAATAACCTTTTGAAGCCTCCTCATTCCCTGTTTGTAAAATGAGAATAACAACAGAACCAATCTTAGGGAGTTGTTGAGAAGACTAAACAGGCTAACACAGTACCTCACTTAGTGCATGCTTAGCCCCAAATAATAGCTATGTTTTGTTTACTGTCATTATTAATGTGTTGTTATTAAACATGTTGTTTGTCCACTTTTCTTTCTGTTTCTCGGCTGCCATGTACAGACTGAGAGACTTATTGGGGCGGCCGCACAGGACAGCTAAGAGAGGGCTTTCGCACACACCAGAGGGTGGGGTGCAGTGTCAGTGTTTCCCTTTTCAGGCAAGGAGACTGAAGCTACAAGCAGGTAGGTAAACTGCCCAAGGCACACAAATAACAAATGGTGGAGCCTGGCCTCTGATTCAGGCTTTCTGACTCCAAACCATTCTCTTCTTGCTATATCCATCTCCTTCCCCAGTTTTCTAATTCAATCTAATTCAATGTAAACTATAAAATATAGTAGTAAAATAGTGGTCCTATTCACTGAATATTCAGTTATGAAATCAATGTGGGAATCCACACATTCAACAAGAAATAAATTCTCGACCAGTGTCTATTTGATATAAAAGCGTCGCAGAAAATTCATGGCTTCGCTCTTTGCTCCATTCCCCGGGCACCAGCCCCATTGGCCTCCTGGTGTTCCTCAGACAAACCTCACGTCTGCTTCACAGTTTTCACATGACCTGGATCAATGCACCTCCCTGACCACCCCATCTCCTGTCTATCCACTGACATGCCCTGTTTTCTTCATAGCACTTGAGACTCTCTGAAATTACATAATTTATTGTTTACACATTTATTGTCTGTCCCTTCCAGCAGTGGAAGGGCCACATCTGGCTCACTACTGTGTTTTCAGTGTGTGACAATGCCCAGTACACGGGTGCACAGTAGATACTTGGTACATAAATGAACGGATTTTCTTACAGGAATGACACTGTAATTTAGTCACGGGTCTTTTAAAAGGACCTTTAACAAGTTGATATTCAAAGTTCTTATTCAATGTTATATGAATGAAAGAATATTGTCTAGAAAAGCTGTGGGTGAAAGAGAAGGAAAGAGAGACATTTGTAAGTGTGAGGCCTCACCTTAAAGTTGCAGTAATTCTGTCAGATGATCCTAATAAGAGCATGAGGTATAATCTTATATATCTGTATCAATTCTCAATATATTACTTTATAATTACATATAGATTTCTAATTTTATAAATCTGGAATTTTATACTTGGTGGGGATGAGATGTCAGCCAGACCTAAGTGTCTCATTATCACTACTTCCTGTGTAGTTCTGCAGTTAGAGCTCAGCTGTATGCTTGTCCAGTGCCTCTCCGATGAACCGGTATATATTTATATTTTTATACTATAGATACTATTCTATTTGTTTTACATATGTGATGGCATTGGATAAGTGACATCTCCATGATTAAGCAATTATTGTTATCCTCATTGTTTTATTTTCTTTTAATTCCAGTATAATTAACATATAGTGTTAGTTTCAGATGTACAATATAGTGATTCAACAATTCTATACATTACTCAGGGCTCATAACAATAAGTGCACCCTTAATCCCCTTCACCTGTATTATCCATTCCCATACCCCTCTCCCCTCTGGTAACCACCAGTTCTTTATATTTAAGAGCCTGCAGGAGGGAGCTGTTTGTCTCCTTTTTTCTTTGTTTTGTTTTCCACATGTAAGTGAAATCGTGGTATTTGTCTTTCTCTGACTTATTTCACTTAGCATTGTACCCTCTAGATCCATCCATGTTGTTGCAAATGGCAAGATTTCATTCTTTTTTATGGCCTTCATAAATATTTCATCATATATATACCACATCCTCTCTATTCATCTACTGATGGACACTTGTGTTGCTTCCATAATGTGGCTATTGTTTTTTTGTTTCTAAATTTTTTTATGTTTCTTTATTTTTGAGACAGAAACAGAGCATGAATGGGGGAGGGGCAGAGAGAGAGGGAGACACAGAATCTGAAGCAGTTCCAGGCTCTGAGCTGTCAGCACAGAGCCCAACACGGGGCTTGAACCCACGAACCGTGAGACGATGACCAGAGCCAAAGTTGGACACTTAACCAACTGAGCCACCCAGGTGCCCCCATACTGTGGCTATTGTAAATAATGCTGCAATAAACATAGGGGTGCATATAATTTCAAATTAGTGTTTTCACACTTTTGGTAAATACCCAGTAGTGGAATTACTAGATCATAAGGTAGTTCCGTTTTCAATTGTGGTAAGAACCTCCATACTGTTTTTCAGTGGTTACACTAGTTTGCATTCCCAACAGTGCACAAGGGTTCCTTTTTTCTCTACATCCTCGCCCATATTTGTTGTTTCTTGGGTTTTCAATTTTAGCCATTCTGACAGGTGTGAGGTGATATTTCATTGTGGTTTGGATTGCATTTCCCTGATAATGAGTGATGCTGAGCATCTTTTAATGTGCCAGTTTGCCATCTGTATGTCTTCTTTGGAGAAATGTGTCTTTCATGTCTTCTGTCCATTTTTAAATTGGAGTGTGTGTGTGTGTGTAATTGTATAAGTTCTTTATATATTTTGGGTACTAACCCCTTATTTGATATATCATTTACAAATATCTTCTCCATTCAATAAGTTTTCTTTTTGTTTTGTTGATTGTTTTCTTTGCAGAAGCTTTTTATTTTGATGTAGTCCCAATAGTTTCTTTTTGCTTTTGTTTCCCTTGCCTTAGGAGACATATCTAGAAAAATGTTGCTATGGCTGATATCCAAGAAATTACTGCCTGTGCTCTCTTCTAGGATTTTCATGGTTTCAGGACTCACATTTAGGTCTTTAATCCATGTTGAATTTTTGTGTATGGTGTAAGAAAGTGGTCCAGTTTCTTTCTTTTGCATAAACTGTCCAGTTTACCCAGTTTATTGAAGAGACTTTTTGCCATTGTATATTCTTGCCTCCTTTGTTGAAGATTAACTGCCCATATAATCATGGGTTTACTTCTGAGTTCTCTATTTTGTTCCATTGATCTGTGTGTCTATTTTTGTGCCAGTTCCATTCTGTTTTGATTACCACAGCTTTGTAGTATATTTTGAAATCTGGGATTGTGATACCTTCAGTTTTGTTCTTCTTTTTCAAGACTGCTTTGGCTATTCAGTCTTTTGTGGTTCTATACAAATTTTTGGATTATCTGTTCCAGTTTTGTGAAAAATGCTGTTGGTATTTTGATAGGGATTGCATTAAATCTGTTTTGTTCTCCCAATTCATAAGCATGGAATATCTTTCCATTTGTTTGTGTAATCTTCAATTTCTTTCATGCATGTTTAGTTTTCAGAGTACAGGTCTTTCACTTCCTTAGTTTATTCCTAGGTATTTTATTATTTTTGGTGTACTTGTAAATGGGATTGTTTTCTTAATTTCTTTCTGCTACTTCATTGTCAGTGTATAGAGATGCCATGGATTTCTGTATATTGAATTTGTATCCTGTGACCTTAATAAATTCATTTATCAGTTCTAGTTTTTTGGTTGGGTCTTGAGGGTTTTCTATAGATAGTATCAATCATCTTCAAATAGTGAAAGTTTTACTTCTTCCTTACCAATTTTGATGTTTTTTATTTTTCTTATCTGATTGCTGTGACTGATTGCTTTTTCTTGACTGATTGCTGTGTTCAACAATATTATGTTGAACAAAAATGGTGAGAATGGACATCCTTCTCTTATTTCCTGATCTTAAGGGAAAAGCTCTCAGTGTTTCACCATTATGTTATTTGTGGGTTTTCCACATACGGCCTTTATTACGTTGAAGTATGTTCCCTCTAAACCTACTTTGTTGAGGGTTTTTATCATGAATGAATGTCCTGCTTTGTCAAGTGCTTTCTCTGCATCTACCAAAATGATCATATGGTTTTTATCCTTTCTCTTAGTGATATGATGTATCACACTGATTTGCACATATTGAACCACCCTTGCATCACTGGAATAAATACCACTTGATTGTGGTGAATGTTTTTTTTAATGTATTGTTGGATTCAGTTTGCTAGTATTTTGAGGATTTTTGTATTTATGTTCATCAGAGATTGGCCTTTAGTTCTCTTTTTTTGTATTGTATTTATCTTGTTTTGGTATGTGTTTAATACTGGCCTCATAAAATGAATTTGGAAGCTTTCTTTCCTCTACTATTTTTTGGAATAGTTTGAGAAGAATAGGTTATCAACTCTTTAAATGTTTGGTCGAACTCACCTGTGAGTTTGTCTGGTCCTGGACATTTGTTTGTTGGGAATTTTTTACTGATACAATTTCATTGCTGGTAACTGGTCTGTTCAAATTTTCTATGTTTCTAGGAATTTACACATTTCTTCTAGGTTGTGCAATTTGGTGGCATATGGTTTTTCATAGTATTATAATCCTTTGTATTTCTGTGCTATTGGTTGTTATTTCTCCTCTTTCATTTCTGATTTTGAGTCCTTTTTTTTTTTTTTTTTTTTTTTAATGAGCCTGGGTAAAGGTTTATCAATTTTGTTGATCTTTTCAAAGAATGATCTCCTGGTTTCACTGATGTATTCTGTTGTGTTGTTTCTTGTGTTTTTGTTTTGTGTTTTAGTTTCTATGTCATTTATTTCTGCTCTAGCCTTTCTTATTTCCTTCTGGTTTGGGCTTTGTTTGTTCTTCTTGTTGTAGCTCCCTTATGTGTAAGGTTACGTTGTTTATTTGAGATTTTTCTTGCTTTTTGAAGTACGTCTGTGCTGTATAAACTTCCCTCTCAGAACAGCTCTGGCTACATCCCAAACATTTTGAACCATTCTATTTTCATTTTCATTTGCCTCCATGTATTTTTTGACTTCCTGTTTGATTTCTTCATTGACTCTTTCATTGTTTAGTAGCATGTTATTTAACCTCCATGTATTTGTGGTCTTTCCAGATTTTTTCATGTGGTGGATTTCTAATTTCATGGCATCGTGGTCAGAAAAGATGCATGGTATGACTTTGATCGTTTTGAATTTGTTGAGACTTGGTTTGTGGCCTAACATCTGATCTGCTCTGGAGAATGTTCCATGTACACTTGAAAAGAATATGTATTCTGCTGTTTTAGGATGGAATGTTCTGAATATATCTGTTAGATCCATCCGGTCCAATATGTCATTCCAAGCTATTGTTTCTTTGATTTTCTGTTTGGATGATCTATCCATTGATAAAAGTGGGGGGTGTTAAGGTCCCCTACTATTATTGTATTACTATTGATTACTTCCTTTATGTTTGTTATTAGCTGCTTTATGTATTTAGGTGTTCTCTTGTTGGGTGCATAATTAATTGTTATATCTTCTTGCTGGATTGTTCCCTTTATGATTAGGTAGTACACTTCTTTGTCTCTGCCATAACACATGGTAATTAAAATGGCAAAGAGTAGTGATAAAGAGAGTTTTAAAATCAGCAAAAGAAAAGTTACATTCAAGGAAAACCCCATAAGGCTATCAGCTGATCTTTTAGCAGAAGTATTGCAGACCAGAAGGGAGTGGTATGATACATTCAAAGTGGTAAAAGGAAAAAAATCTACAACTACCAATATTCTATCCAATAAGGCCATCATTCAGAATGGGAGAGATAGAGTTTCCCAGACCAAAACAAAAATTAAAGAAATTCATCACCACTAAACCAGCCCTACAAGAACTGTTAAAGGGAACTCTTTGAGTGGAAAGGAAAGACCATAAGCAGGAGTAAGAAAAGCAGGAAGCACAAAAGCAGTAAAATTAAGCATATCTATAAAAATCAGTCAAGACAGGCACCTGGATGGCTCAGTTAAGCATCCAACTTCGGCTGAGGTCATGATCTCATGGTTCGTGAGTTCAAGCCTCGCAGCAGGCGTTCTGCTGTCAGCACAGAGCCTACTTCAGATCCTGTCTCCCTCTCTCTCTGCCCCTCTCCCGCTCATGCTCTTTCTCAAAAATAATCATTTTTTAAAAATTGGTCAAGAGATTCACAAAATTAAAAAATGTGAAGTATCACACAATATACCTAAACCAAGGTGGGGTAGATAAAAATTTAGTACTTTTATTTTTTTTTTTTTACTTGTATTCTTTTTAATGTTTATTTTTGAGAGAGAGAGAGACAGAGTACAAATGGGGGAGGGGTACAGAGAGAGTGAGACACAGAATCAGAAGCAGGCTCCAGGCTCTGAGCCCTCAGCACAGAGCTCGATGTGGGGCTTGAACTCAGGACCCATGAGATGATCTGAGCTGAAGTTGGATGCTTAACCGACCAAGCCACCCAGGTTCCCCTTATTTTTATTTTTTAAATTTAATGCTTTTAGAATGGGTTCTAAACTTAAGTGACCATCAATTTAATACAGACTGCTATATGCAGAAGATGTTATATATAAACCTAACAGTGACCACAAATCGATACCTGGTAATAGATATGCAAAAAATAAAGAGAAATGAATCCAAGTATGTCACTAAAGAAAGCCAGTACACCATGAGAGGAGAGCAAGAGAAGAAAGGAGCAGAGAAGAACTGCAAAAATAACCATGAAACAAGTAACAAAATGGCAATAAGTACATACTTATCAATAATTACTTTTAATGTAATGGACTAAATGCTCTAATCAAAAGACATAGGATAGAATGGATAAAAAAGCAAGACCTATCTATATGCTGCCTTTAAGAGACTCATTTCAGACCTAAAGACACTTGCAGATTGAAAATGAGGGGGTGGAGAAACATTTATCATGCAAATGGAAGTGAAAAGAAAGCCAGGGTAGCAATACTTACAGCAGACAAAATATAGTTTATTTTTTGTTGTTTATTTATTTTGAGAGAGAAAGAGAGCACAAACTGGGGAGGGGTAGAGAGAGAAGGAGAGAGAGAGTCCTAAGCAGGCTATGTGCTGTCAGCACAGAGCCCAGCATGGGACTCAAACTCATGAACCGTGAGATCATGACCTGAGCTGAAATCAAGAGTCAGATGCTTAGCTGACTGAGCCACCCAAGCGCCCAAAATAAACTTTAAAACAAAGACTGTAACAAGTGACAGAGAAGTACTTACATTTCTGATATTGCCTCAGTACTATAGCTCTGAAGCATTTTGGAATGATAGGCCCCTTCATAGGAATAACAGTCACAGACCTACTACACCCCCAGAAATGGGCATATGCACATCTCATACAATGTTACACAAAATGTCAAAGAATCTGTGGACCTCACGTTAAGAATTCTTATATTGGTGACTCACAACACATTTGTTAACACAATACATGCACATGTCATCTATCAAGACATACTTGCCAAGCATAAAAATGCCTAATAACATGGTGTCTGGCTCCCATAATTCAGCAGAAAATGAAGAGTAGATAGATACATGCTTACATACAGACCATAAATAAGTGCCAAACCAATGATTGTTACCATGTGCTGTAAGAGGAGTTCAGAGGAAAGAAAGATAAATGCAGGCAAAGATAGTCTAGGAAGATTTTTCTCGAGGGGCAGACCATTTCCATTAGGGCAGAACAGTAGGAGATAAAATGTACAAGTCAGAAAGGGGGGAGGGGAGCCAGGAGAAAGATGTGAACAGAGGTAAGAGTCGGAAGACAGGGTCGAGGCCTGGGTGGCCAGACAGCTGAGGACAGTAGATGGAGGACTGGATAGGAGAAGGAAGAAAGCAAATGTAGTTGCACTCCTTGAAGCCTTTTTGTGCTTAACTTCCACCAACAAAAATCACCAATATCAGAAAGAGCAAATAACCATCAGCCACGGAACTAATGGGTACTGTGATGCCTTCTAGGGTTTTGTGAGAGAGTCAAGAAGCCAGAATAAATCCCATCTATGCCTCTAGTTGTGAAAATATAAACTTAGCTACTCTGCATTTTTGTTTCCACAACATAACTCTATTTGTAATTCCTTCTACACACCATGCTGTTCTTGCCTCTTTGTCTTTACTCAAGACATGCCGTCTTCTAGAAAAGCCTTTTGTCTGACAAAAACTCCGTTCATTCTCTTTCAAAAATTTCAGATGCTTCTCACCACAAGACTGGTGGGTACCCTGTGCCTATCTGTACCATGGTAGCTCCTCACTGCACTGATCTGTTCACCAGGTTAACTCCCTGTGTGGGCAGAGACCATCTGGCTTACCTTCTCATTCCCAGTGTGCAGGTAGTTGTGTTATCCTAAAAGGCCACTGCAGGTCTCCCTAGATGCAACATGTGACCCTCCAAAACTGTGATTCCAGAAATTGGCATCAGGGTAATCTTTTCTCAACTGAAATTCAAGGCTGTTTTTGTTACTGGAGGTGATGTTACCAGTGGCCTTTTTAAACTATATACAGACACACCTCAGAGATCCTGTGGGTTCCATTCTAGGCCACTGCAATAAAGCAAATATCACAATGAGTCAAATGAATTTTTTAGTTTCCCAGTACTTCTAAAAGTTATGTTTACACTGTATTAAATATGCAATAGAATTCTATGTCTTCAAAAAAAATGTACATACCTTATTTAAAAACACTTTATTGCTAAAAAAGGCTGACCATCATCTGAGCTTTTAGGGAGTCATAATCTTTTCGCTGGTAGAGGAACTGCCTCAATGTTAATGATTGCTGACTGATCAGGGTGGTGGTTGATGAAGGCCGGGGTGGCTGTAGCAATTTCTTAAGACAACAGTGAAGTTTGCTGCATCAACTGACTCTTCCCCTCCCAAACAATTTCTTCTGTGGCACATGATGCTGTTTGATAACATTTTACTCACAGTAGAACTTCTTTCAAATTTGGGGTCGATGGCTCAGTCAGTTGAGCATCTGACTTCAGCTCAGGTCCTGATCTCGCAGTTTGGGAGTTTGAGCCCCGCGCTGGGCTCTGTGCTGACAGCTCAGAGCCTGGAGCCTGCTTCAGATTCTGTGTCTCCCTCTCTCTGCAACTCCACAGCTCACATGCACTCTCTGTCTCTCAAAAATAAGCATTAAAAAAAAATTTTTTTTAATTGGGGTCGATCTTCTGATCCCCTGCCACTGCTTTATCAACCAAGTTTATGTCCTATTCTAAATCCTTTGTTGTTTCAACAGTCTTCTTGGAATCTTTACAGGGGTAGATCCCATCTCAAGAAACCACTTTCTCTGCTTATCCATAAGAAGCAACTCCTCATCCATTAAAGCGTTATATGAGATGGCAGCAATTCAGTCCCATCTTCAGGCTCCACTTGTGATTCTAGTTCTCTTGCTGTTTCTACGCCATCTGCAGTTACTTCCTCCACTCAAGTCTTGAACCCCACAAAGTCACCCAAGAGGGTTGGAATCAGCTTCTACCAAACTCCTACAAATGCTGATATTTTGATCTCTTCCCGTGAATCACAAATGTTCTTAATGACCTCTAGAATAGTGACTCCTTTTCAGAAGGTTAATTTACTTTGCCCAGATCCATCAGAGGAATCACTATCTATGGCAGGTACAGCCCTAAGAAATGTTTATTTTTTGTTTTTTATTTTAGAGAGAGAAAGTGGAAGGGGCAGGGGGAGAGGGAGAATCTTAAGAAGGTTTCACACTCAGCACAGAGCCCAATGCAGGGCTTGATCCCACAACCCTAGGATCATGACCTGAGCCGAAATCAAGAGTTGGATCCTCAACCCGACTGAGCCACCCAGGCGCCCCTAAGAAATGTATTTCTTAGGTAATAAGATGTGAAAGTCAAAATTACTCCTTGATCTATGGGCTGCAGAATGGATGTTGTGTTAAGAGGTATGAAAACATTAGTCTCACTGTCCGTCTCCTTCAGAGCTCTTGGGCGACCAAGTGCATTGTCAGCAGTCATATTTTGCCAGGAATCTTTTTTTCTGAGCAATAGATCTCAACAGTGAGTTTAAAATATTCAGTAAACCATGCTGTTAACAGATGTGCTGCCGTCCAGGCTTCGTTGTCCCATTTACAGAGCACAAGCAGAGTGGATTTAGCAGAATTCTTACAGGCCCTAGGGTTCTTGGAATGGTCAGTGAGCACTGGCTTCAACTTCAAGTCGCCACTTGCCTTATCTCCTAACGAGAGAGTCAGCCTGTCCTTTGAAGCTCTGAAGCCAGGCACTGACTTCCTCTAAGAAAATCCTGGACGGTGTCTTCTTCCAAAATGAGACTGTTTTATCTACGTTGAAAATCTGTTGTTTAGCATGGCTACCACCTTCATGACTGATCTGAGTTAGACCTTCCAGATAACCCCCTGCAGCTTCTACATCAGCACCTGCTGCTTCACTGCACACTTTTATGTCATGGAGAGGATTTTCCCCTTAAACCTCAGGAACCACCTTCTGCTAGCTTCCAACTTTTCTTCTGCAGCTTCCTCATCCTTGTCAGCCTAACTAGAATTGAGTTAGGGCCTTACTGTGGCTTAAGCTTTGGCTGAAGAGAATGTCATGGTTGGTGTGATCTTCTATCCAGACTAGTCAGACTTTCTCCGTATCAGCAATAAGGCTGTTTTGGTTTCCTAGTATTCCCGTGTTCACTGGAAAAGCATCTTAATTTCAAGAACTTTTCCTTTGCATTCACAACTTGGCTATTTGGCAAAAGGCGCCTAGCTTTTGGCTTCTTTTGGCTTTAGACATGTCTTCCTCACTAAGCTTAATCATTTCTAGCTTCTGATTTGCAGTGAGAGGCATGCGACTCTTCCTTTCACTTGAACACATGGAGGCCAGTTATTAACTGACCTCATTTCAATATTGTTGTGTCTCATGGAATAGGGAGGCCTGAGGTGAAGGAGAGGGATGGGGAAACGGCTAGTCGAGCAGTCAGAACACGCACGTTTATCACTTAAGTGTGCCGCCTTGTCTGTGCATGGGTTGTGGTGCCCCAGTTACAATGTTAGTATCAAAGGTCACTGATCCCAGATCACCATAACAAATACTGTGATAATGAAAATGCCTGAAATATTGTGAGAATTACCAACATGCACCATAGAAACACGAAGTATAAGTAAATGCTATTGGAAAAGCAGAGCCGACTGACTTGGCTCAGTGCAGGGTTGCTGCCATAAACCTTCAGTTTATAAAAAATGCAGTATCTGTGAAATGCAATAAAATGAAGTATGCCCATACGTCTAAGTGCCTGGGACTCAATCTGTGACTGTGGTACTGCACTTGCGTTTCCAGCATCTTTGCCTTGAGGTGTTTGGCTGCTGGAGCCCTCGGTCCACTGGTTCTGTCTTGAGCACAAGGTGCAGGCTGTGACCACATCACCCGGGAATGTCTCATGGCCTGCATTTTCAGAGGCCACTGGGTGCTCCACTCAAATGTCACCTCAGAGAGGGTTTCCCTGACCCCTGGATGAAAAATAAAAACCCATCAGTCACTCCATCCTGTTTCACTGCTTAATTTTCTTCATAGCACTTCTCACTGTCTGAATTCCGATTCTGATCTCCGTATTTCTTATATAACATTTTATTCAAAGAATTATTCTTCTACTGATGGAAAGTAAACTTTTCCCTTGGTGTTTTACCTTTTTTTACTTTTTATTTTTAAAGGAGGATTCTCTGGATCACATTTCAGACGTGGAAGAAGTTTGCAAACTCTATGAAAGAGGAAAGAATAAAAGAAGAAAGGCGAAAGCAACTCCGCAGGAAGGTAGCTGAAATTCTCCCGGACTTCCAGATGCCCGCACCACCGTGACTCCCGTGGCAGCAGCAGACGCAGGCCCTCGTGTCCCAGGAGTCCTTGGGGGACGGTGTGCACGTGCAGTGCGGCATGTGGGATGGCCATCCGCACATACGTGCATATGCCTGCTTTGTGTTCTGTCAAATACTTCTTGGACTGGAGGAATTATCTGGGGAATTTTCACTTCCTTCTTTGACTCTTCTTGGATTGCTAATTCATTAAAGCATTTATCACAGCAGGAGCATTCAGAAGAACAGTCTAAAGCTCAACTGTTCAAATGTATCCTATATATTTTTAGCATCATAAACTTTAAAAGGGGACAAGTGTTTGCTTGCCTGAGTCTTTGAAGGAAAACGTGTCCTTATGGTTTAACATTGGTCGTTGACAAATGTACCTTCGATAGAATTGAAAGGTAGCGAGTATTTGGAAAAGGAGTCACAGGTGCTCAGTTATCTAGAAGGTCAGCATCAGCAATAGACATGCTGCAAGGCCCCATCCTTCTGCCCACCCCTGATGGAAGAGCACGTATCAGATGGACTTCCATGCAGCTGTGGCAAAGGGCCGGCAGCGGACCCTCATTTCAGAGAAACTGCGGCATCGGAGATCCCTCCTTTTGGAGCATCCTGACCAGCGTGAAGGGGATTCCAAAAGCCGACAGCTCCATCAGAAGCAGTCTGGAAGTTCGTTAACGTGTGTGTTCATGCTCACAGCTGCGGCTTCTAGGTAATACACCCGGTCTGTCTTCTAGTCTTCAGCTCAGTTTGATCCATGTACGGAGATACTTCTCTCTGATTCAAAGAAGGATTTACCTTTAAGGTGCAGAAGACTATAAACACTGAAAAATGCTCTCCTGTGGACTGTCTGAATTACATGCTAGAAAAAAACACTTCCTCACAAACAACAGGTTTACTGTAACAAATCTAAGTATAATAGAGAAGGGCACCCAGTAAAACCAGAAGGCCCCTTGCAGCTCCGAGGTCACTACTGTTGTTTGGTAACTGGAAATTTTAAGCTGGTAAAATAAAACCGCGTTTGCTGTTCAAGAAACCGCTGTTGTCTCTCGCTCCCTAGAAGGGACGTGCTGCACAGCCACCCCCATCCTTTGTCTCCGGAACACATGTGAGGATTTACTCAGAACTGACAAAACGCCCTCGACCGAACTTTATTTCTTCTACAGAGTCCCTGTCCCCATGCATCCTTTCCTTTCATGTGAGTATCCAGGTGTCAGCTAAAAACTCTTTTTAAGACCAATAGGCACCAAAGAAAGTGGGACTGAAACGAACTCGTGCTTAATCTCTTTCCAACCAAATCACCCTCCACCACCCTTGCGTGTGGTGCAGCACAGAACCCTGGTGACCATTAGCACCCAGATGCCAAATATCAACTTTAGGGCAGTGCCAGGCCTGCAGATAAGGAAGGATGAGCCCCTTAAGTCAACATGCCAAGGGCCCAAGTAAATCTCATAAAGCTTAGGTTTTCTCTCTTAAGCGTTCCTTTATTTCTCCTTCACCTCAAGCATCAAATTAGACAGTGAGTCTTTAGCAACCCATATTGTGACTGGGCCAGTGAGGACTTTTTACCTATTTCGGGAACCTTCTAAAGACACACGGGAAAATCACTTTGTCAGTGACCTCTGCTTCTTGCTGGACTATCCTAAGACATTAGAAATATTACTGCTGACAGAATGTCCAAATAAGCAGGATGCCTGGCCTATAAAACTAGAAAATGTAACCGGCAGGAAAAGGACAGTCCAGGGCTAGGGGTAACTTAGGTCACAGGACAGGGACCCCTCAGTGGCCAAAGCAGCCGCCCAGCTCTGACACAGGCTTCCCTTACAGCAAAACAGTTCAGGAGACACACTAAGAAACACCATTTCCCTTAAAGAAAGCACTTTATTTTCTATTTAAGCAACTCGGTCACAGTACATTATTTTACATAAATGGCAGTAATTTTTTAAATCTCCACTTAAAAGGCCTTGTGTCTGAGTCTGAGGTGATAAGAGGATATGAACACAAGTATAAAAACAGTGCAAAACGTTTAGCCCGTAGCCTCCAGAGTTGGCGTCGGGAATCCCCTCGCACATTGCTGGGCCAGTTACATTAAACATTGAATAGTAAACATTCCTGGGTGTCCTTTAGTCTAACATCAGACCCAGAAATGTAATCAAGTGAAATGGCTCCACCGCCCCCAACAACTCAAACCATCCAACCCCCCAGACCATAGGCCCGCAGCAGGTTGAGCTCCCAAGTTCTGTGACGTGACTTCTTGGCAGTGGTGCCGTGGGAAGAAATACAGGATGTCTGTCGCACTGGGAACCAGAACAGACTAGCTTTGCTTTTAAAGCTTTGCCTTTAAAGTATGAATTCTCTAGGAGTAAAGGTGCCACCAGGAAGGCTGGAGTAGCAGGAAGTCAAAAGCCCAACTCAGAAATGTAGCCAGAAATGGCCACAACCTCTAAGAAAATTGTCTCCATTAACCACTGGGTCTTTGCTGCTAAAACTACAGTGAAGCACTTGGTGCCGACTGAAGTGAGGTTAACAGCCCATGAGCAACAAGATTACATTTAGCTGATTTTGCAAGAAGTGTCTATTCACCACAGCAAACGCCGGGGAGAACATAGGGGATTTTATTCAGCACGAAGCACAGCTCTCATTCTCCCCCTGCATCACCTTGGCAGTGTTTGATATAACGTGGCAGAAAACCAGATTCCACACAGGTGCCTCAAGCAAAAGTCTCTACCATCCCATGCTTGAGGAAATTCTCTTTTTTTCAAATTCAGGGTACCAAAATATGGCTCAAATGAAGTTCTATAAACCCACTTACCTCATCTAAAGAGACCCTTAAAGCTCACAAAACATTGTTAAACATCCTGATTAAGACTGTGCTTCTAGATGTCGTATTTTTGCTTATATTAGTTTTGTAATAAAAAGCTAATTTCCTACCCAAAGGAAATTAGTCTATTAAGCAGATGGTCAGTATTCCAGCGAACCTTACTGGCATTGTTTTCTGGCAGTGGAAGATTCTAGTATAGAAAATTTTCTCTTACTAAAAATATTAGAAGTACCAAGGACTATTGCATAAGAGAAAGTTTGTAGCAGCCTTTCTGCTAGGCAGGTGGCACAGTGGAAGATAACAATTACTTCATTCACCAAAGGACAACACTACTTGAATGGCAAAGATTTCCAGCATCATAAGCAGACACAGAGGTGGCTGAGGTGAGGTGAGCAGCAGTGTCCCTAAAACTCACTTAAGGCTTATTAAAGGTCAGTTCATTTCAGGGGGCTCCGCCGTAACCACAAAGTACTCTCTGGGTATCATAAAAAACATTTTAAATACTGAAGGACTTTCTCCTTTCATGCAATCCCGATCCTTAACTACTTTTTCCCTTAAATCCTCCAAATGGACTCATTTCTCTTCCCTAGGAATGATACACAATGGCATGACCACGATTGTAGAAGCTCATTTATAAAGCTCCATATCCAATATGTTCATTAACAGGCTGAGGATGGGAAGGGGGGCCTTGCCTCTATGGCCAACAAACTGCTGGTTTATAGGTTTGCAGACCAATTCCCCCACGGCCACTATCACCAAATGTTTCTCTGGAACCATTTGTTCACAGAGGCCTTGTCGTTTAAAAGGGAAAAAAAAAAAAATCCCTCAAATAGTTCCAGGTCATAACAAGATGTAAGAATCTAGGAGTGTAGACTAAAGGTGTACGAGGGCCTGCAGAAACCCTGCTCACAAAAGAGCCCCTTGTTTGCTGCTCCTTTTGGTGCAAATATTTCAGTAGGCTTTTACCCCCACTAAACCACTGAAGTTTTCAAAAGTTTGAGCTTTCTTCTGAAAAACACCAATCATGAAGATCTCGAGGAACTTAAAACAAGCCTCTTAGTTCCCACCAGCCAGAATAATATATAAGGAGCCCTGCAGGTGAGGGAGCCTCAGAGGCCCCATGCGGATAAACTCGAAGGCTGCGTGGTTATGAAGATGGCAGTCGCTCTCAATCCTCCCACATGACCCTGGTCTTTTGGGGACTACTCCTCTTTGTGTCTGGTTTTGATGGTTGTTAAAGATTTAGCAAGAGGCTCATATTACCGACTATGCTAACATTTCTATGAATTCTATCATCAACTGTTTAGACAATCAGTTGCCTACACATCTGGTGTTTAAGAGATGACAAATAGAGGTTTCTGGCCACATGTGCTGTCCCTGACATCATTACTCTCTCGAACTCACACAGAAAAGAATCAGTCCTATCAGATCCAACGTTAACTCCAAACGAATGCTTGACTCTGGGCCAGGGCAAGGGCATCACTGTAGAAACCACAGACTGCTAACATACCCAGACTTGCTCTTTGGCTCGTCCCAGGGGAATACGGAGCCTCTCATTGGTTAAACAATCCATCTCTGGGGAGAGCAGCGACCAGCCTGATATAAAAATGTGGTGAGTGTCTTAAGGACAACTTCGTTTCATGGCAGAACTAGGGACGGTGCCAGCTCCAGAGGGAAAGTTGCAGGAAGGAGCAGTATTTCCTCTCGACATTTATAAACCTCTTACTACGGCAGCATGCACAGAAAGACGGGAAAAGCTGGCAATATTTCCCCTATATGAAGCTATAAGCCAAAGCAAATTTAAGGATTCATGAATTTTCTTTGGGATTGCAAAATAAGTACACGTATAAAGCCAAATAATTCAAGATGGTATTTTCCCCATCCAAAATCGCCTTATCCTAATTCCATGGCAGAATAGACCCATTCTCTATAAGTACTTAATCTTCTGTACATTTTCAGTTTAAAGATACAATTAAAGAGACAACTTATTATTTTAGGAAGAGCTAGGGAGGAATCGTAGTCCATTAATTAATGGAAACCACATATACCCTGTTTCTTCTCTCCAAGTGAGATACTTTTGTCTAGGGAACGGTGAATGAGAAGTAATGTGCAAGTAGGAAGATGTCAGTCAATTCCTCAGAGAGGTCATGCCAGAAGAATTGTGAATGCCAGAAGACTGGTTTTTGCAACTGAGTGCTGTAACGACAGTGTCTGAATTACTTACATGAGAAAAAAAAAAAATCAAGCCCTTGATAGTAACCAGCCACTCTACCCAGGAAAGAGGGTAAAATGCTCCCCACGGGGTGTCTGTTCTCCTCTTCCAGCCTCATCCTAAGTGCTCTAGCACCTTCCCAGGTGAAGCATGGAAAGAGGGGAAAAAACAGTAATGGCTATTGGAGTTTGGAGTTATGTAGAGTAAATCCAAAGAGAATAAATGTATAAGAAATAAGATGAAAAACAAGGACTCATCACCTGAATTCAAGACCAGCGTATACTACACGACCAGTAATCGTAACTGTTATCAAGTGTCCCTTCAAGATCAGAAGATCGTGTAAATCCATCTGGTCATCCTCTACCCCGTTTGAGTAGTTAATGTCTAATACTTCAAAGAGAGAAGTTGCCATAACTGTACAATATGGTATTTCAGGATCTTTCTTCCATTCTGAAAAGCTGAAAGTGGATTACTCTGATACTTTTGGCTTCAGTATTCTGATCTATAAACAGTTTTCTCAGTCTTAGAACCTTCCTAATAATACTTCATACCTGTTGAGTGCTTTAGTCATTTTCCAGTGCTTTCCACATACCCCATCCCTCGCACGACCCTCACGACTGTGAGGTAAGCCAGGGCAGGTGCTATTAGTACCCCCACTTTACAGATGAACCTGAGACTCGGGGAGGTGACTCAACTAAGGGTCACATGGCTATCAGGAATTGAAAGAGGGACTGGAAACTACCCTAATCCAAACTCTTTCTCCCCTAGTAATGGATGGGAACTGCTTCTATCAATCTGTGCATTAGCAATCCACATCCTTTTCCACATGGTGACTGAGTTAGTTAACAAGGTGACTGGAAAAGAATGGCTCTACTTTTACTGCTTCGATAAAAAAATCTCTTAGGTTGAAGTCAGGAAACTTCATTTCTTCCCAGTCCAATGTCTAAACCTGAGCATGGCCCTATACAGCCTTTAGGAAACTGGGGATAAAAACGAACATCCTGCGTGGACACTGAAGTGTACAATGGGAGGGAGCAGAGGGAGGGGCCGCCCCTCGCAGAGCCACACAGAAGGCACTTCAGACAATGTCTTCGGCAGGGTGGTGGAAGGGGTGGGCACCCAGGGTGGAGAACTGGTACCAGTTCCGCAGGAAGCCCCGGTTGTACTGGCCTGTGTCCACGATGAGCCCACAGAGGAGCCGGCGCCCCGTCTTCTGTCGAAGGGCCTGCTGGACTTCCCTCTCGGTGACGTTGTAACTGATGTTTATCAGCTGGATGAGGAAGATGTAGGCCATGCCCGCCGTGATGATCACAGAGTACCACACGCAGGTGAAGGACAACGCTGAGCTGGGAGGAGAAAGGGCGGGTCAGGACTACCAATCTCTTCGGTGGGTAAGTGGCACCATTCTAACATTTGACACGCGCAGTACTCGTTACGAAGGACTCTGGTGCCTTCCCCAGTTATCCTGATTGGAAGATACTTTTCCACCCTCAGGACACCAGAACACTTAACACAGAACTATTCCCATGTCCTATTTTATGCTATAATTATCGGTGCCTCTTTTTCTAGAATGTTGTATTACAGTAGCAAGGACGTTTTTGTATTTGGTGTCCCCCATGCGACCAACACAGTGCCTCACAGAACAGCATCCCAAATCTATCGAATGAATGAACAATTCCAAAATCGTTCTTAACTGAGCAGATACTGCTACAAACATCCTCCAGGAAGCTGTGGGTGGGAACGCAGGAACAGTGCTAAGGCCCTGCATCCCCATTTTGTCAGTACGATCAGTACAACATTGATGGACACAAACCGCTACAGGTCCTGATGTCTATAAATCCAGCCTCCTCAAGCCAACAGAATCACACCGGACAAGAAAGCTCCTTTCAGCTCATCAGTCAGACTGCGAGGAGAGGCTACTGATTAATGTCTGCCAGTTGACTCTTTTCAAATATTTGCAAATGAAGGGTCAGCTGGAAATGAACCCATCCCAAGGAATCTTCATTTGTTAAGCTGAAAGTGACTCAGAGATGATTAACTCACCAGAGATGAGGAAAACCAGGCTCAATGGGGTGACATGAAGCACTTGTATGGAGGGTGAGTACCAACGGCGGACCATGTTCCTCATTCCATGTCAGTGGCCCCCAGAAAGCTCACAAAACTCATGCTTAGCAACACAAAGACGTGGTCTTTGCTTTGGGACTTTATCCCTGCTTTGGGACTTTATCACCCACATTTCACAACCTACTAACACTCTCAGTACAGAAAGAAAAGGAATTGGCCCTGAGGAGGAGGACCAATCTATTCTACTAATGCTCACAAACCTCTAGATGGAGAATAGCAACAGGAGATCTGGCCACAAACTAATGTAAACAAATACCTCCACAGAGGCACTATGTAGGGAAAGCGGGGATTGTTCTGAAAACAAAGAGTAAGAAGAAAGAAAAGGAGGGTGCCTGGGTGGCTCAGTCTGTTAAGCGTCCGACTTTGGCTCAGGTCATGATCTCACAGTTCGTGGGTTTGAGCCCCGTGTCAGGCTCTGTGCTGACAGCTCAGAGCCTGGAGCCTGCTTCGGATTCTGTGTCTCCCTCTCTCTCTGCCCCTTACCTGCACACACTCTGTCTCTCGAAAATGAAGAAAGAAAGAAAAGAAAAAAGAGAGAAAGAAAGACAGACACAGACAGACAGACAAGGACCATGGGGCAGAGCTGTCCTAGCTCAGACTGGGGACCACAGACCCCACACAGCATCCTCCTCAGAGGAAAAGGTGGAAGAGAGGACGCAAAGAACACAGGCAGGGGGCCCACAGCGCTCTGGGGAGGGGCTGGCTACGGCCAAAGCTGCAAAACCCCGGCTTCCCACAAAGCATGGAGATCTCCACAATATATAAATGTGCCCCAACCTAACAAAGGAAATTGTGACCTAGATACCACAGTAATCATGAGTGGTGATATTTTAAAAAGTAGAACAGGAAAAACCAATGGAGGTTACAAAGTAAAGAAATGTTACAGAAATTGTGAGCACACCACAAAAGGATCAGAAGCAATAAATCCAGATAGGGCTAAAGAGCATGAGAAAGCCACAACAAAGGGAGGCAAGATTGTCTTGCCTTGACAATCTATGACAAAATAGACCACACACATACCCTGGGACCGCTCCTTTATGGCTTTAGTTTCACTACTGCTACCTTGGCCATGCACGTGGTCATCTATCTGACTCCGGACTTCCCTGCCTGAGCCCAGCCCTCCCTGCAGTGTACTAGTTCCTCAGTCTGTAAGGGTCAACGGTCAGCACCCTAGAGAAACACACCTGTCCACTGCACAATTCGGTTGGCAATTTCAAGGATACCCAGCATCCGATAACCTGTCCCATGTTTTGGTTAAAAACTGACGTGGCAGCAAATCACAGCCCCTTACATTAACGGCAACATCTGTTCCCTCTTCTATGGGCCTTTGTGCTACGGCAGCCACATCTCACCTGTAATCTGCGTAAACTCCAGGACAATAGAAGAGAGCTGTGAAGACACTTCTATCTCTACAAATGGTGTCCAAGGTCAGTGTTATCCCATACACCGAAGTTAGCAAGAAGATCGAAAGGGCAAGTATAAATGCTTGATGATTTGATTCTCCAACACAGCTATTTATCCTCAAAACAGCATAAGGGAAAGAAAAAGCAAACATTTTAAAAAGTTCTCGATACAGATGGTAGCTAGATTCATCATGGTGATCATTTCATAATGGACATAAATGCTGAATCACTACGCTGTGCACCTGAAAGTAATATAACGTTGTAGATCAAGTACAGTTCAATGAAAAAGAAGGGGGGCCTTGCCTCTATGGCCAACAAACTGCTGGTTTATAGGTTTGCAGACCAATTCCCCCACAGCCACTATCACCAAATGTTTCTCTGGAACCATTTGTTCACAGAGGCCTTGTTGTTTAAAAGGGAAAAAAAAAAATCCCTCAAATAGTTCCAGGTCATAACAAGATGTAAGAATCTAAGAGTGTAGACTAAAGGTGTACAAGGGCCTGCAGAAACCCTGCTCACAAAGAGCCCCTTGTTTGCTGCTCCTTTTGGTGCAAATATTTCAGACTTGAGGTCCATTCCCAGCCCTCCTGGCCTTGCTGCACCCTCCTCCTCCCCTACGTCCCCTTCTATGGGCGAGGGGGCAGGCTACATGACCAGAATCCTCAGCATCCTAGCCATAAAAAGCATAATTCCCTGACCACAAGTGCCTCGAGAGCTACAGAGCAGCAAACGCACTACTTACAGCATTCAGAATCAACTACACCATTTTAGATTCGCTCAGTGAAACAGCAACACTGTCTTCAAAAGTTGCACTTCATACAGTATGGGTGTCCTAGTTTGGCACTGGCCAGCTGGAAGGTACCAAAAAAGCCCAACTTTCACGGCACCTAGGTGGCTCAGTCACTTGGGTGTCCGACTCCCGATCTCATGGTTTGTGGGATCAAGCCCCACGTCAGGCTCTGCGCTGATGGCACTGAGTCTGCTTGGATTCTCTCTCTCCCTGTCTCTCTGCCCTCTCCCTGCTCTTTGTCTCAAAATAAATAAATAAATAAAACTTAAAAAAAAAAAAAAGCGCCCACCACTCTACAAATAACAAAACAGGAAGGTACCCGGTACCTGGTAGGGCCTTCCCTCAACAATGCAGACCAGGAGTCATCAGAATGGTAAAGGATGGATGGTGAGGGGACAGGGTCACCTACAAATATGGGAACACTTTCTTGAGCTCTGTGTTCAAAAGGCACAGCACAGGGAAACGTGCCTATACGGATTCTGATCCCTTCTTTTTTTAAAAAACACCATTCGACTGCAGATACTTCTCTTGCAGGAAGGAGAAGGTAACAGAGGGACAGCTAAGAAGGGAAAAGCAAAGTAGCAACAACACCACCACCACCCTTCAGGAAATGACTGAGGGGACTACATCTGTGAGACTGGGAAGCTGGTGACTCAGTGGGAATATCATGCCAGCACACAAATATCTGCAAGGTGTAAAGCTGGGAACGAGTGAGATTTTAGGGTGGCGCAAAGGAGGAGCAAACACAGCTAGAGTCTCACGTGAATTTACACTCTGCAAGCCACCAGATTTTCCCAACATACCAGACACAGTGATGATCCATTCTCCTCACACAGATGCCACAGATCCGGCAATGCCACGCCCGCGCTGGTCGCACCAGCTGGCACTTGGCACACCAGTCCTCCTTGACCTTGGTAGGGCTTCCAACCAACACCCTGGAAGAGCCCTTAGGCTCATCCTTCAGCGTGCGGTTGTTGAGACTACCCGATGATTCTGTGCCCGGGAACCCTTTGGTCTTCTCCTGCCCTTTTCTGGTCAGGCATTCAGTCTGGCCGCTGCTTAGAGGTCTGTCATTGCTTGCTGGATTTCTGAGGTAGCCTGGATTCTTCTTGGCTCTGTACAAGGCTAAGAGTATCAGAAATAACCCGCAGGTAAGAAGAGCCAGCTGAGTGGGTCCCACACGCCCTTTAGGGACCACTTCCTGCAGGAACACATAGTACATGTAGCCCAGAGAGAACAGTCCGAGGCTCAGGAAAAACAGAGTCTGTTCTTTCCTTCTGTGAGTGAGGTAGTAGTACCACAGAGCCAGCACAGGAAGGGAGGTCAAAACCACCCCCCCCAGGAGGAAATGCCAGGAAGCCACGCGGAGGAAGACGGGCAGTAGGACGAGCGGGGGAATGATGCTAATGTTAACTTTTTTGGCTCCCCTAAGCCAAGGAATTCGGAGGCGATCAGAAATAGTATCCATGATTCTTTCACAAGTCTCCGGCTGCACGGATTTACATGTAATCCATCTATTCAGAAGAGCACAAAAAGAAGGCACTTCACATGGGGTTTGCTAAACAAAAAAACACTCAACACCACAGGCCAAACAGCAGGATAAATGATAAAAGAGGCCAAAGGCCAAGTATTCTACTTCTATACTACTAAACATGAGCTTTTCGGATCACATATCATTTTTTAATACGAAAGAGACTAGCTACCGTTTAGAAATGTAACAGTTAAAAACCACTTCTCCAGGAAGCAAATATGTAGGAATACACACATATTCTGTACAAGTACTGTTTACGTTTGGGGGCGTATAGAGACTTAAGATCCTCAAAACAATTCACAATCTAGTTGCAAAGACAACATGGGAATTCAGGAAATCTCAGGACAAAGCAGCAAAATCGCCTAATGAACTCTTGTGGGCAAATACTGAGGAGTGCTCAGAGGAAACACTTCCGGGTGGAGTCTCTAGATGGGTCTCTGTGAACAAACGTGGGCTTGGTGCCTGATCTCCACGGCTGGCTGGCACTGGTGTGGGGAGCTGGGGGGGGACAGGAGGCAGGGAGGCCGCCCAATGCAGAGGCACATGTACAGCACAAACCTGTCCTGTGCCAAGGAGTAAACCTGTCCAGCAAGGCCAGGGGGCTGCCTAAGAGTGGAGATCAAACCGGTAAGAGAAAAACGACTAAGCCTCGTGGACACGCAGTATTTGTACATATTTTTTGCACACTTGGGCTCCTAAGACAACGATCAGCTCAAGGAATAACTCTGACCGTAGATAATTTGGAAACGTAAGGCAACACCTTGAACGTTGAGGGGAGATAACTACATGGGAGTGGTACTGAGCAGCAGGACAGTGGAAAGACCGGGAGCCTATCTCCAGAGACAGGTAAGGAGAGAACGCAGCAACAGCCCAGGTCTCAAGGGCTAGGAGAGAGGAAGAGCTGGAAGGTTAATGGAAGAGCTGTGGTCTCGACTGATGGAAGTTGTGGAAACAGCATCATTTTTCCATTCATTAAAGCAGAGTGCTCTATTTTCTCAGTATGGACTTTGGACTGAGTCCATTTAAAAACACCTGTAAAAAAGACTACAGACACTATCAAGGAAAAATTACAAAAGGACTATGGGGTCTTCAGGGCTCTAAACTACAATGTCCCAAGAACACTTTTCATGTCAAGATGGATGCACCAAGCTCTAAGTCAACAATGTGCCTCTGTGGTGACTTTTTTAACCAGATATAATTATTAAAGGGAAAAGCAACTTCCCAAACATCCTTATTCTTTTCCCACATTATGCTTTCCATATGGCAACAGTTTTTAGATACATAATTATTTAGAAAATGGATAAAACCTGTTATTACTGTTGGGCACAAAATTTTTCTCACTGATGTTAAAAATCATTTTTTGGATAGTAATTTCCAACACTGGGCATTAATGGTGAAAACAAAATCCAAATACAATAATATCGGTCAAGACTGTGTTGCTGCCCATGCTGAAAACAGCCAGTCGGGGGAGGGAGGGCCTTCTGGCAAGACCAGTTCCAACAGCAGGAAAGTGATCCTTTGCCCTCAAGACCCTTTGTGGCCAGGTGCAGTCCATCCTCGAGTAGTTGGTCGCTAGATGCTGAGACCACTGAGAATGTAAGCACTTTCTGGTACTAATGTGTTCGTTTTAAATGTACGGATTCTGCGGGTCTGTACTTTATTTTTTTATACATTTAACTTGCCACTATCCCTTTATTTGCCTGTTCTCTCCATCATCTTCTCCCTTTAAAAATGAAAAAAATAATTATGTGCTACTAAACTGAGCCGAATAGACAGTTGTGCAGTTGTGCACTACCCAATAATTCATCTTTACAAAACCCTCACACTTGACATAAAAGACGACTATTTCAGACCCTTGGAAACAGCATCGGTAGCAAATTCTAGTGTTGTGGATGGCTAAGCTTAAAGTATGCATGGTAGTTCTCAAAACGGCCAGGGGGTCAGCATCAAGAAACACTCCGCCCTTACCTATCGCACCCTTCATCGAGATCTTGGCAATCGCACAAACAGGCAGCCACGTGGTTCTTTTCCCCATTTCGATCTATGTACTCGCAGCAGCACAGGGGCTCCAATTCAGGTTCTTCCGCTTTGTTTGTCTTCACTGGCTTCATACTGCCCATCTGTGTCACGATTTCCACCTGTCACCATGAGTGGTAAGAAGCCCTCAGAAGGTAAAGGTGGAAAGAACACAACTCATCTTGTAAACACATCCACGCCTCTCTCTGATTATCCGCCAACGCCTGAGAAATCAAAAATGAGAAGAAAGAGGGGGAGGGGGTGTCTCGTTCTCATCATGCTTTTCTCTCTCGGCTTGGCCAGACAGGGAGCTCTAAGGGCTCCCAACCGCGTTCACCGTCCCTTCCCACCAGGGCTGGAGCCGTCTGGGCACCAGCCGTTCCCATGGTGACAGCCGACCACACAGCCCAGGACAGCCAGGGCGCGGGCGGCTGCGCTCACCTGCCGGTGCAGGCTGGGGAGGGCCGAGCGGTCCCCGCCCAAAGACTGGGCGCAGGTGGAAACTCACCCTCGGGGCTGCGGCCGGCGTCTGCAGCCGGCTCCGGGGAGGCCACCAGGCGCCCGCGCAGCGCTCAGAGTCGCCGTCCAGCCCCACCGCTCCGGCTCCGCACAGGGCGCCCCTCTCCCGCCTCCGCCGACCGTGAGGACGTGGGCGGGCCGCGAGCGCCGCCCCGCCCGAAGAATGACCTTGGAAAGGAAGTTACCTGCGCTCCAGGGCCGAGGTGCGGCTGCAGCCAAAGAGGCCGAGGTGGCGGGGAGAACGGCCGGTTCCTCCCGAGGCGCGGACGCGTCTTCCCAGCTCGGAGCCGCTGGGCTCTCGGTGTGACTGCTGGAGTCTCGAGGACCCCGGCTCCGCTCCGCCGCGCCTTCGCCGCCGCCGCCCACCTGTGAGCACAGCCGGCCGCGGCCGGGGCAGTGCGCCCGCCTCCCCGCCGCCCCCCTGCCCGCCGGGCTCGGTGTGGCAAGTCCGCGCGCGCTTCCGGGTGCCCCGCCTCCGGCGCCGGGGATCCCCGCCCGTCCGCACGTGCGCCGCCCGCCGCCCCGCGGGGCCCGCCGGTGAGGCCCCTCCCCCGGCCCGAGGCCCTGGCGCCCGGAGGACGCGGGGATCCGAGGGCCCGAGGACGTGCTCCCGGGCGCGGGCGCCAGCGGCGAGGCGCAGGGCTGGCCCGGCACCTCCGCCCCTCCCGGCCCCCGTGCGGCCCCGCCAGTGCCCGAGGGCGGGCGGTACGTGGGCGGGGCAAGCCCAAACCCACGGCCGGGGGAAGTGCCGACGGAAAGACGGGAACCCCGGGAACCCGGAGGGTTCCCAAAGTACTGGGGACTCGTGGGTGGGCCACCCTTCATTCAGACGCTGGCAACAGGCTTAGGGGGAGATCTCCACCGCGAACTGTTCCCGAGGTACCGCCCCCAAATTCTCCAGCCTTCCCTTAAAGGCCCATCGCCGTCCCTGAGCTGTTAATTTATAAAGCTTGTTCATTTTCATGATTTCTGGCAAGCAGATTCTACATTAGACCAGCAGGCCTACTAGTACTTTTGTTCCAACAGTCTGCATATTTGAAATGAAATTGCCCGAAGATGACCGTAGAGTCCTCTTTGGGTTTTATTTTTGCACAAAATTTTAAGAGTGTAGGCCCATATACACTTTTTCACTGTAGCAGCGTTTCTAGTTATTTTTGTTTGGGTTTTTTTTTTTTTAAACAGAAAAAGAAAAACTACAACTCAGACATTTTGGGTTTTATTGGTATCAATTTACATTAACAGGCTGAAATGCAATTAATTGAATTCTGCATGCATACATGTTCAATCTATAAAGCAACTTTGTTAATTTCCTTTGAGGTATGTTTATGAAGTACAAGTTTTAAATAACATCACAAGAACATTCAGCTTGCCACTGATCATTTTTGTGAATTTAACAGAGAACAAGTCTTCAAGTTTAATATCCAGTGACTCTTGCTCACAGCCAGACACTTCATAAATCCTTTTTTCAAAAACCCCAGGTAAGTACACTGGTACCCCAATGTAGGTTTGTTGGGAACCACCCAGAGAAATCCATTTTCCCTGTAATGAAGTTAATACTTTCATTCTCTACAGGCATCTCAAAAATGACTTTAGCTATCTCATGTGGCTTTGGTGACTCTGGGGGAAAAAAGAAACATATAACTAAAGGGAAGTAATTGTCCAAACAGTAAGAATAGATACAAATTACTCGGCACTATCTTTCTCTTGTTCCAAAGACATCATATTGAGACATACATGCCTAAAAAATTGTTGTGAAAGAGCCAAGCTTCTGTCTGGCCTAGAAGTTCAGTCAGTGCACTAGTACAGGGATACAGTGCCCCCAAAAGTTTTTATTGAAGAGCTCAAGTTTGTGTCTGGTTATAACTTCCCAACTGAAACAAGCTACACACGTGAATGAGTAAGTGAAGACATATATGACTCCTGAAAAGTAATCCACAGATTATTTTCAACCAGGTGGTTCGCTTCCACCATGAAAGAGTGCTAAGCTAAAGCCACACTTAGTTCAAGTATTCCTTTGATCGGCCACTAAGTGCCCAGATTTTAACATAATCCTCTCGTTTTTAAAATCAGCACGTGGTTCTTCATTTTGAGTGTTGGTACCCTACATGTCTCCTTTTCCAGAATTTACTCTTCCACCATTTGATACATGAAGAGCCAAGATAATCTCACCTCTCATAGCTCCTGAAACATCTATCTTCAAAAAGATACAACGGCTGAAGAACCTTTCAGGTAATAATTACCAAGTTGCAGATTCAGAACCTGACTACTGAATTCCCATGCTAAAGAAAAAATGAAGACACTGTAATATTTACAGTACACAAACTTAGAAATGTTATAATACATGCCTGAAACCTGGTCCTTCACAATTCATAATGATACAGAGGTTTATTCTTAAATTTTCTTTAGCATCCTCAGTGTATCTCAACTGGGAAAGCAGCCTGTCGAACACGTACTGATTCTGTGCTAACAGATAAAGCATCAAACTTCAAATCTCACTGTAAAAACAAGGCCATACTACTCAGTTCGGAGTGTCTCATTTTCTTTTTGTATTGTAGAAATTCAAGTCCACAACGTATTTCACCTGAAATATCCACTGGAGAATACTTCCACTGGAGAAATCCACTGCTTAGAATTACGTGTAAGAAGTGAAAGAATGGATCATTAAGGCCATCAGAGACTAGTCATCACATTAATGTTATTAAAAAGATTGTTCATATTAAAAGTATCAATAATGAGAAAATATGGAAATGTTCCTGTGACAATTAAAATCCTTCATCCTCTGGTTTTCTTTAAGACGTTTTCTTTTAGTTCCAAGTATCTCTACAGTTTCAGGCCTTGAGATCACTAGCTTTTGACAGTCATGCCAGTCTTGTTTTTATTTAGTAGATCAAAAGTTCTCTGAAGCATAACAAGTGAGCTCTTTAACTGCAAACAAAATTAATTTTCAAAATAAGATTAAGTTTCACCTGCTTATTTTTATGCCAAAAGTTTACATTTATATATTTGATATAGTTTTGTTTCTACTGATGCCCAGATAAAAGACTGAATTTATACAACAGCCAGCTGCTTCGGGTGTGTGTCAGTACGCCTGCTCAGGAGCTCTTCCTGTCCACTGTACCCCGCTCTTCTCCCCGCACTGTCCTGTTGCACATTCTGCCTCCCAGTAGGTTGTTTCCTTAAATGGTTTCTCAAGTGGCAGTGGTCTTGCCACTGTCCCCTGAACGACTCAAGTGGCACCTCCAGGCCTTTGCTTGCTATTTCCTTCACGCTTGTATTCACCCATCTAAAACTTACCCATCACCACCGTCTCCGTGTCACCTTCCCTAGTCATCCTGCCTTTAAACTCCCAAAGCATTACTATGTACTTAACACTTAACTGTGTACTTTTTTTTTTTAATTTTGAGAGACCGCACTGAGGGAGAGAGGGTGGAGGGAGAATCTCAAGCAGGCTCTGCTCCGATGGGGGGGGGGGTGGGGGGGGGGGGGGGAAGTGAGATTCCATGACCCTGCAATCACAACTTGAGCCGAAACCAAGAGTCGATTGCTTAACTGACTGAGCCACCCAGGCGCCCCAACTTTGTATTTTTTTATAGTCTTTAACAATATATCTGATTTTTCTAATAAAATTATAGGCAACTTGAGAGCAAGAATTATTCTTCTTTGTATTCATTCCTTTGTTCATTCAGTAAATGTTAATTGCTTACCTCTCACATGCTGGGTTTGTACTAAGCACTGCATATACAATGGTGAACCAAATAGGCACCATCCCTGCTGTCCTAGAGCTGACAGACTAGTGAGGGATACAGGACTAAAACGTACCATCACATCTATACATATATGCTCACACAATGCACTAAATTTCTGACTGGAGGATCATAGTGTCATTTTCTGAAATTACGTCAACTAGAGGAGAATCAGGCCTACCTAGCTCAGGATGAAAACTGAAGTCTGCTTTGGTCATGATCAATTTGTGGTGGCCTGTCAGTACCCAGGAGAAGATGCCAAGTCAGCAAGTGACCACATGAGTCTGGAGCTCAGGGAAGAGGTTAGGGTAAGGGAAGTGGATCTGGGAGTCAATGGCACACATGGCACAACCTAGGGGAGTGGATGAGGCCACTTGAAGGGAAGGAGAGGAGAAGGGAAGAGAATCTAACGCAGAAAGTCTGGAGCATTGGACCAGGAAGAGGTCAAGTCGAGGAGATAGTTTTAACCAGCAAAAAGTCATTTTACTTTATGCTAAGTAAAAAAAGCCAGTCACAAAAGACCATATAGTATATGATTCCATTTATATGAAACGTCCAGCGTGGGCAAACCTATAGAAATAAAAAGCAGATTAGTGACTAGAAGCTGAGAGAATGAAGCATGGTGAGAGGCTGCTAATGGATATAGGGTTTCTTTTGAGGGTGATAAAAATGCTCTGGAATTAGTGGTGATGGTTGTATAACTTTGTGAATATATTAAGAATTCTTTAAAAGGCGAATTTTATAGTGTGTCAATTATATCACAATAAAGCTGGATTTTTTTTTATAGTTTTAAAGAAGGCCAGATTAGATACATTTCATGAAAAGAGTGGTCAGCTCTGTCAAATGCTTACACTGTAAGGTGAAAACTAAAAACAGCTATATTAATTTTAACAGCCAGAGCTCACTGGGGACTTTAGCCGGAGCAATATCAGTGGAAGATATGGGGAAGAAAATAAGGCAGGAGTGACCTGAAGAGCGAATACTGGCTTAAACACAGGCATCCAATTTTACTTCCTCCTGAAACCCACTAAAAGCACAATAAAGGGACTCTTTAAAGGCATACATCCACAAGGACAGGGAGAACAGAAAAGGCAAAACTTTGGAAACAAGAAAGCAGATGGATGACTTAGGAGACCAGAAAAAGTGAACTCCTAAGCGAACTGCAGAGAAAGCTGAGAACCAACCAAATCTACCCTGAAGGATCCTCAAAAGCCTCAGGAATTGACAGGAATCTCTGAAAGTGGGAATATAGAGGAAGGGACTAAGGTAATGACTGAATGGCATTTGTGCTCTTCTACTACCTGGTAGAGGTCTACAATTTTATCATCTGGAGAGGATCTCTGGTTGACCCAGGGACAATAAGACACCATTTAGGACAGTGGTACAATCCCCAAAATGGGGATTGTATAAAAGAGTGGTGAGACCATCTTCCTCTGCCCTGCCCTCCTCCATCCCTCTACTTTGGCTCTCCTCCTAAAATGCCAGCAGCCAGCCCTTAATCCTTTGGGTGGAGACTGGAAGACACTTCTTTGTAGAAACTGACCAATCTAAGAGGAAAGACCCAAAGACAGTGATATCAGGGTTTCTCAACCAACAGCCCAGCCAGATCTACAGAGAAGTTCAGGAGACACCAGCCCAACCTACATTACGAGCTTAACAACTTCTGATCCACACAAGCAGACAACCAAGGACTATAGACATGTAATGAAATCTCCTAACTTTAAGGACAGAAATCAAAACAGGAAAGGATCTTGATGGAAAATAAGTATGCAAGAAGAAGGGAAAAAGTTTTTAGCCATCAGTAATATGATCAGAGAGATGAAGATACTATAGTCATTTAAAAAGATCATAATGCCATAAAAAAAAATTCAGAGAAGTCTTTGGAATCAAAAACTTGTTAGCAAAAATTGAAAAAGGGACAATTTAGTGAAGATTAAGTTGAGGAACTCTGAGGAAGCAGAACAAAAAGGCAAAGATGGAAGCTGAAAAGAAAAAGTAAGATTAGACAGTCTGTCCAAAAGAAGGTAGACATCTCAATTACAGGAGCCGCAGAAAGTCAGAAAAGAGAGTGGAGGAGAGGAGATCATCAACTGTATAATTCAGTATTTCCTAGAACTAAAGGGCATGAGTTTCCAGATTAAAGGATGAGGAATGGTAATAGCTTCAGAATTTTCAATAGCAACACTAGAAGCAGAGAAACAAAGGGGCAATGTCTTAAAAACTCTGAAGAAACATTGTTTCCAAGCTAGAGTTCTCTTCCCAGCCAAACTATTAATCAAGGGAAAGGATGGAGTAAAAAACTTGCACACAGATTAAGTCTTCAAATATTTACCTCCATGCTCTCTTTCTCAGGATGCTATTAGACAATATTCTCCATTAAAAGGAGGGAGTAAACCAGGAAAGCAGAAAACATTCTGGATATGGGAAACAGAGGAGGTGTTCAACAGGAAGCCCCAGGATGGTGGCTGTGTCCCTGCAGAGAGGGCCCCTGGACCTGACTGGAGCCAGCCAGGAGGCTCCACCCACAGAATACCCAAGGGGAATGAAGGTTATGACAGGAGACTTACAAACAAACAGAGCTTTAGGAGATGACATACTTATAAATAATGGTTAATTAACCAACAGTAGTAAGACAATTTCAGGAATAAGAAAAAGCACAGAAAAGAAAAAGTAGTCCTGGTTTATTCCATCGCTCAGCTCAGAATAGCAAACTTTGTCAAAATAAACACTGGATGCTGATCATACCAAGATTATAACTTCTTTGGGAGCATGGGGGATCAGAAATGGAGGCAGGAAGAGGTGAAAGAAAACAAAACAAAATGTTTGTCTTCCATAATGGGTCAAATGATCATGTCTAAAACTGAAAAACCAAGAAGTATCAGTACACGCTTGTTGTTTATAAATATGGAGGTACACACCAAAAGAAACTAAAAGAGTTAAAGATTGTTGTATTTGGGAAAGTATATAGTGGGACTGCTTTTTTTCTGAGCGAGCCTGGTAGAACAAGTTAACCATGTGAAGGAGTGACTTTGGTGACAATAAAACCTTAAAAAAGTGAACAGGTTATGAAGGATAAAGTAGTGGCAGCCACCACAGGCAACTGGGAAAGAGCCCGACTGTGAAAGGGAGCAGAGAGAGAAGGATGTGGATGGCGTGGGTGCTTTGATGTAGAAGAGACTAGAGCAGGGGCCATGTGCAGATGGGAAAGATCCAGTTGAATGAGGGAGACTGAAATGGGAAGCCTGAGGGTGATGGACGAACAGGGTCTCCCACTAGCACATGCTGGGACTCTCCTCACAGGCAGAGCGATGCTCTGACAGCTGTGGACAAGAGGACAGAGTGCAGCAATTGGAGGGTCTGTAGGTCTGGTTACGGAAGGAGAGGAAAACTCTCTTTTCTCTTTGAGGCACAGTCATCAGTTGAGAGTTGGGGAAACAGGAGGCTGAGGAGGAAAGTGCAAATATGACCTATTCCCACTGAGAGTGGGAGGGGAACGGCACCAAGAGCTGTAGATACCGCGCATGTGACAAATGCCTAGTTGAAGCACCTTTAAGTTGGGGCAACTTTAATGCCCCACATGGCATCCTGAGAAAAAAATGAATCTTCTAAAAACCAATGCCCAGAAAAAAGGGATAGAAGGAAACAAAATATTAATAGTGACTATGTCTGAATGCTAGAACTATAAGTTTTCTACTCTTCTATCATTCTCTTTTTTAAGCTTGAAAAGTACGCATGTACTATATTATGATGGAAACAGTAATCTTATTTTTCAAAGGGAATCCTAAGTTTTGACTCATGGAACTGAGTATCACATATTGATGATACTGTCTTCAAGAAATAAATCTTCAGGAGCACCTGGGTGGCTCAGTTGGTTAAGCGTCCAACTTCGGTTCAGGTCATGATCTCACAGCCCGTGAATTTGAGCCCCGTGTCGGGCTCTGTGCTGACAGCTCAGAGCCTGGGGCCTGCTTCAGATTCTCTCTCTCTCTCTCTCTCTCTCTCTCTCTCTCTGTCTCTCTCTCTCTCTCTCTCACTCTGCCCCTCCCCTGCTCATGCTCTGTCTCTCTGTCTCTGTCTCTCAAAAATAAATAAAACATTTAAAAAAAATTTTTTAAAGAGATAAATGTTTACAGCAACACATCAGAACAACCTAAATGTTTATTCTTTAATGGAGGGCTGGTAAAATAAGTAATTATGGTACACTTATACTGTTGAATTCTATGCACTTGTTAATAGGAGCTGCTTTTATGCTAATATGGAAGCATCTCCAAGATATATGGTGAATAGATAAAAACAAAATAATCAACAGTGTATACAGTGTACTTCTACAAAAAGTTAATATTAAGCATAAATTTTTATATAGAAGTATCAATAAAAAGAATGAGGTAGATGTATACAGTTGACCTTTGAACAACACAGGTTTGAACTGCGAGGGTCCACTCACATGTGGATTTTTTACAGGACAGTACTGTAAATGTGTTTTCTCTTCCTTATGATCTTCTTAATAACATTTTCTTTTCTCTAGCTTACTTCATTGTTAGAATACAGCACATAATACATGTAACATATAAAATATGTGTTAATCGAGGGGCACCTGGGTGGCTCAGTCAGTTAAGCATCCGACTTCAGCTCAGGTCATGATCTCAGTTTGTGGGTTTGAGCCCTGCGTTAGGCTCTGTGCTGATGGCTGGGAGCCTGGACTGGACCCTGCTTCAGATTCCGTGTCTCCTTCTCTCTCTGCCCCTCCTCCCTTGATCGTGATGTCTCTCTCTCAAAACTAAATAAACATTAAAAAAATTTTTTTTAAATAAAATAAAAATATGTGTTAATCGACTCTGTTATCAGTAAGGCTTCTGGTCAACAGTAGGCTATTAGTAGTTAAGTTTTGGGGGAGTCAAAATTATATGTGATTTTCAACTGTGCAGTGCTCGGCACCCCTAACCTTGACATTATTCAAGAGTCAAATGTACATGCTGATATGGAAACATCTTCAAAATATATTACTAATTGTAAAATGAGGGCATGCAATGGTGTGTACAGTATGCTCCCATTTTGAAAAAAAATGCAAGTGACTATACATATAAAATGCATAATATAGAAACTGGCAAGGATAGTTGTCTCTAGGAGGGGGGTTTCTTCAAATAATGGTATGGTAAATATTCTCACACAACCAGAAGAGTAACTGCTTCATACTGGTATGAAAGTACTATGTAGTGTGGTACACAGAGTTGCCTACCTGTTCGAGCATCACGATAGAGTCTCGGAGCACTCCTTTTAAATGATGGGCCTGGTCTTTGTTCTTCTCAATACTTTCTGCTCTTGACAGCATACCGGAGGCTAAACTGAAAAAAAAATACCATCTTAAAAATAAGGGGAATAGCTTCTAATCTTGTCGTTTCTAGAAATCATCAGTGTCCTATGAATTTGCAAACAAAGCAAAAAATTAAATTAAAAAAACCTTATGACTAAAGTATAGTTAGCAAACCAAAATCTCTAAACCGGAATTCAGTTTTCTGCAGCTAGAGAATTACTGAAATAATAACAGGTTGGGGGGAAAAAAAGACTTACTGCAGAGATTTCTCTTCTTGGAGGTGGAGACGGTAAAGGGACTGAGCAGCAGATTCTATCCTTGACAGCTTCAGAAACAGCGTCACATTCAACAGAACTAGCAACAGCAAACTAGGCAGAGCAAATTAATTGTACCTGGTTAATCCACTCTTATCCAGACCTAAAGCATTGCCATGTGCAGAACAGACACGCAAAACCTTTAAAAATGTACGTTGTCCAGTCCGTGAGTTCGAGCCCCGCGTCGGACTCTGTGCTGACCGCTCAGAGCCCGGAGCCTGTTTCGGATTCTGTGTCTCCCTCTCTCTCTGACCCTCCCCCGTTCATGCTCTGTCTCTCTCTGTCTCAAAAATAAATAAACGTTAAAAAAAATTTTTTTTAAATGTACGTTGTCCAGAGCAGTTTCCAATTATTGTTATTGTTTAAATCAGTTATCTCTATTTTATGGTATGAGGTAATTAGGTAAAAAGCGGATGGTGAGGAAAAAGTTAGAAGGTACCTAGAGTGACAAAAAGTCCTCAAAATGGTAGGTTGGGATTGTCCCTGACATCTCTTCTCTCTGCAAGGAATCCCAGCCAGTGCTGATGAGCGACCACCAGCTTAGAAATCTACCAGGTAACCTTGAGAGATCTATTTTTGGGTGCTTTCAGCTTAAGCAATTATACCCCCATTATGCTGCACTTCAAAAAGGAAATGATGATCAATATGGACTTGATCTTATGTAGATAGTCATGCACCTTATTCCCTGTGAAAGCCAAAACAAATTTTTGGAATTACTATTCAGCAAAAATCTCTTCTAGTTCAACTTAGACAAAGGAAGTATCAAATCCCAAATATGCGTGAATTGCATCATATATAAAATCTTACATGCTAAATGGATTTACTGTATTGGTTCTCACAGCAGCCTTTCAACTGAATGGAAGTATTTCTTATTACACATATATACAAATATATAGGTGGCATCATATCTTTCCTATTCTGTTAAAATATTGACTTCCCTTAAAAATGCATAGAATTCATCTTTACCTGCCCAAAGAAGATTGTTTAAAAAAATGAAAACTAAGGAGGAACAAGGAAATCAAATCTATGAAATTATTGTGGCACTGAAATGGTATATAGATCAACATTTCAACCTCTGACTATAAGTTTTCTACATAGTAATACAAAAGATCACTGCTAATATTTAATATTCAAAATTATTAGAGCAAACCGACTTAAACAGAATATGAAAGCCTTTCGTAAAGCTCAAAGGTATATCAAACATTTGTATGTTCTGAAAGTTATAATTAGAAAAAACAGAGGATATAAGAACTTCATTCCAAAGTATATTCACCAAAAGTGTATCACCCAGTCAGAACCAATTCAATTAAATCTAATGGACTACCTCAATATTAAAATACATCCATGTAGATAATAGTAGTCGAAATATGTCTGCCTAAGTAGATTCCTATAGAATACTCTGAGGTTCTTGCTCACTGCTCGAGACCTTCTGACCCAATCTCTGGCACTCAGGCCTAGAAATCTGCATTTTCACAAGTGATCCTAGAGGGTAAGGATCATTGGTCTAATCAGATAGAGCAAAATAGCACTATTGGCATTTCACCAGCCTGCATATATAAATATTCTCTTTAAATCTATGGAACTTCCAGTAAAAACCTATGATGGTAGAAATAAATCAGATTAATTTTTGAAAAACAAAACATTTATTGAATGTGTACTTGGGGTATTCCCTCAGATTTAATAATTCTCCTGAAAATCATACATCAAAAACTGTCAGACTGAAGTATATAAGAGACAGAGCATGAGCAGGGGAGGGGCAGGGAGAGAGGAAGACACAGAATCCAAAGCAGGACTCAAGCTCTAAGCTGTCAGCACAGAGCCCCACGCAGGGCTTGAACTCACCAACTGCGAGATCATGACCTGAGCTGAAGTGGAATATTTAATCGACTGAGCTACCCAGGCGCCTCAAATAGTGGCAATTTCTACACAATAACATACAAATGCATTCAAATCCTTTTGGAAACCATTAAAAGATAAGTGAAGGCACAAGCAAAATAAGCATGCAAAACAAATACTTACAAAATACTCATCACCACAATAAGAGCAGTATTACAGATTTCCATTTCCTTTTTCTTTCCTGCAGATCACAAACACACAAAAAACTTACATTAGAACAGGATTGTGATTAACACTGGTTAAAATTTAACTTCACTTGAAAAAAAATGGAGAAGAAATTTTGTACATGAATTGTAAAAATAACTTGATATAGGATGAATTCCCAGCACCCTTTTTTTGATTTCTAATATCCTGACTAATGTGAAACTAATGTATGAAAAGAAAACCTATGTTTGGCCTACATTACAATTAATTTACTTAAATAAACAAGCAATTCAATACATCACGTATGATCTCTAGTGAAGTTCCATCTCTGCAAATAATATTTGAACTGGGTTTATATACAATGCTTCCCTCCTTAATTTTTTTAATCACCCTCACCTGTTCTCTGTTGCCCAAACTTTTAAATTCCAAAACTAAAGAGCTTAAATTTAAATAGTAAATAAACATTCACACTAAGATATAAGCCTTAGAAGAGGATTTGATAATGTAGAATGAGGATGACAGTTTTATAGTTCTAAGAGAAAGGGAGTAAGAGTAGAGGCAAGATGTCTTCAAATTTGAGAATGGGGATGATAAGAGTCAAATTCCATCTTTGCAATTTGCTGGGTTGGACCTGACAGGTACAGAAGGACTGAAAGCATATCATCAGTTTAGTACTTTCAAGGGTTAGAAGTCAAATGTCTGTAAATGCTAGGTAGGAAGTTAACAGAATGAAGCAGCCAGCAGCCAGGGACAGTGGTGGGGACTGGTGACTTGGGAGCACATGCTCTAATGGCACAGCTTCTACTAAGCTCCAGCAACTGTTACTGTGAAGAGATTTGGGTCCAGAGCTGTCAGATGTGAGTTTTTACATAAAAACTCCCACCTTTTAAAATATCATGTGGGCCAAATAAAACACCTCTATTGGCCATATGCCTGCCATTTTGCAACTGCTTCTTTACACTTACATATTAGTTATACTGAAGGAAGTCCGAGTTTGATAAACATGATCAGAAAAGGAGAGGAAAAAGGGAAACCTCCTTTCTGATGTGTCCTATAAACAAGAGATGTATACTGCTTCATAAGTAAACTAAAATCTTCCATCTGTTTACTACATAATAGCTACCTGAAATATCCCCTTTGGCATCCAAGCCCACATCTCCAGAAGAGCGCTGAGAAGAAAGTTTAGGAACTGTTTCTGCTGTTCGGTTGAATGTTCGCCTTCTCCTTCGTAAGCCACTAAGTTTTCCAGCGTCTTCAACGGACTGATTTAACACAGATTCTTCCATTAATAAGTTTGATTCTAAGAAGGAAAAAAAAAATCTTTAGACAGCAGAGAAACCTTCTTGACTATAAGATGTGAGGGTAGGGAGGGGATTGTTTTGTTTTCAGTTTTGTTTTTAATTTTTTTAAATTGTTTTATTTATTTTGAGAGACACAGAGAGCGTGAGCAGGGGAAGAACAGAGAGAGAGGGAGACACAGAATCCAAAGCAGGCTCCAGGCTCTGAGCCTGATGTGGGGCTCAAACCCACAAATCATGAGATCATGAACCGTGAGATCACGACCTGAGCCAAAGTCGGACACTTAACTGACTGAGCCACCCAGGCGCCCCTTCAGTTTGTTTTTTTAAAGCCTTGGTAACTTTCTTTAACTATTACTTAGGCTCTTGTGGCCTAGATTCAAACCTTACTATTAATAAAAAGTTTTGGAGGATAAAGTGATCCTATAATGAGGCTTCACTATTCTAGGAAGAATGAACTGTATTAATAAATGATGGAATCATCAGAGCAAATTCACCATGTGCTATATTAAATATTAACATAATGATTTCAGTTATGGAAACAACAGGCTACCCACTTACACTGGATCATTAGAAGGATTTCCAAGAAAGACTGTGGTACTTGATGGTCAATATCAAAGGAAGGAGGAGCATATAATAGTTCTAGTTTATAAATGAGGGTTTGCAAAAAATAAGTACTGGTAAGAAAAATCTGCAAACAACCTAAAAACCTCATTTTTGTCTTTTTTTTTTTGACCTTTCCTTCACCAGATTTTTTATTAGAAGCTCATTATCCAGTGGCCAAACTAATTTTTGAATAACATTTTCTTTGCTCCTGATTAGGAGTTTAATAATGAATAGCCAAGAGAGAAGAGCAAGAAAAATAACCAACAAACTAGATAATCAAGCCTTACTTTACCCTGAGTTGACTGACCCCAGCTTTTCTTTAACCAGAATTAATTATGTTTATGTATATATATATTTTTTTTCTCATGTTTTATTTTAAGGAATATCCAAACAGAACTATATCACTTCCCCAGTCTAGTCCCTACCTCCACCAAATCCATACACGTACGTGTTACCATTGCTAAGTGGGCCTGCATAAACCCAAGGAAGCTGCATTGATAAGGATTGCGGGGTAGAGGTGAGGCCACCAAGGAACATCAAGTGCATATTTGTGATAAGTTATGCAGTTTCTCACTACAGTCAGCCTTCTTGGCTCCTTGCAGGGAGTGACAGCTCCTCACTGTGTGATCTTGGACAAGTCACTTAACCTCTCTCTCTGTTTCAATATTTATTCTTTAGTAAAATAGAAAAAAAAATAATAGTACCTACTGCACAGTATTGTAATAGGTTGATATTTATAAAGCATGCAGAACATGTCGGGCATATAATAAGCATAATATGAATGTTTGTTAGACCAATGAAAATTAAAGTTTCCAAATTCCAAGTCAGGTAGTTAGGATCACTTCAGTGGGAGTCAATTCAACGTCATCTGCTGTGAATCCAAATGAGGTTATCAATCTGTTTTGTTGATATCTTTACAAAAATAGATAAACCAAGAAATTTACAAACCAAGCTGTCTGAAATAGTCCTCCAATGAACTCCAGGAATTCTTTTCAATTAGAGATTTGATAATGGCCCATGGTTGTTTTCTGTACTTCACATCTGTAGAAACTCTAATAAAATACGGAGGAAAACAGCTTACTTAAAGGATAGAATTTAGTTCTATTATAGTTGTATTTATAATCTAAATGTAAGATATGTCCACTGGAAAGCCAAAGGACTCAAAGTCATTAAGACTATGAAAGAAAATTTATGCACTGATGACAATTTTTTAGAAAATTACTATATGCTGCTAATAATTTCATGAAATTTTCCTTCTAAGTACTTGGCATTTTATTTTTTCCTTTCTCTAGCCCTGAATTTTCTTTACTTAAACAGCAATAAAGGCTCAAAATAAATTCTAAGTTTTCTAAATGCCTTGTATAAAAAAATCTGTAGTGGTCATAAATTAGGTAAAAGTAACTACATTAACTAAGACCAGGCAAAGCACATGGTGGCACATCACTATCTTTAATACACCAACATTTCTTATTTCCATTGCAGCAATGTGCTCACCATGTGCTCCTCAAGAACTCACAGCTGCCTTGACATAAAACAGGGTCCTGTGACTAGTTTTGGCCACTGGACGGTGAACACAGTTCTAGAACTCTCTTTTCCTGTAGCAACTGAAACAACACATATTCTGGATGGTGCAGCTACAGAATGTCAAAGTGTTCATCAGCTTGTGACCTTGAGTAAGGAGCTCCACCCCTCTGCTGACCACTGGTGGTCATATAATTTGAGCAAGAAATAAAGCTTGGTTGTCTAAGGCTACTGCTAAGATTTTAGGATTGACATATTCCAGAATAAAATCTCACCTATCCTGACTAATATTTCATTTACGATATTCATTTACGATAGCTCACCTCAGCCGGCATTTCTGTTTTGAGGATCGGATGATATGGTATCTGTTCAGGGTATAGAAGTAATCATGGTAGGGAACATCATGTGTCAGTACTTCTGAATCTACCAAATAAAATTGTGCTTCCCGACTTTCTTTATACAGTGTCTGTCAAAATAAGATTAAACATTTTTTTTTGCATGTTCAAGTTTAATATATCAAATTCCTTGCCAATTTAGAACACATATACTAAAATTACAAAAGACATGAGAAGCCAAACCCAGAAGAGCCTTCATGTTGGCTACGCAATCTATGAATTGAGAAGATGGGACCTGCAGAAAGAGTATTTTTTGCCTGTCATTTCATTGTACCATTATTTTTTCCTTCTTTTAGGTATGAGGAGGAAGTCTCTTATGTATGTCATTAGTTTATAAAAATTTTTAAATGTTCCTGATAGGGGAACAATTTAAAATTCAAACTGGATGAAGCAAAGACCCACCCCAAAATTCATAAAAATTTAACAATCACCCTTCACCAAAAAAGTGAAGGAAGTTTGGGGCACCTGGGTGGCTCAGTTAGGTGTGTGACTTTGGCTCAGGTCATGATCTTGTGGTTCTTGGGTTTGAGCCCCGCATCAGGCTCTTTGCCGACAGCTTAGATCCTGGAGCATTCTTTGGATTCTGTGTCTACCTCTCTCTCTGCCCCTCCCCCTCTCATGCTCTGTCTCTATCTCTCAAAAATAAATAAAAATGTTAAAAAAAAATTTTTTTTAATGAAGAAAGGGGACAACCAAAGAAAACACTGCCTACCTTAACAGGATTTGGAGTGGTTACTGGCCAAACCTTCCTCATTTTAACCATACCCTTTCAACCTATCCTGTAACATTATCAAAGATTCTCCAATGTCAAAATACCAAACTTTTCTTAAATAAGTCCTTTTAAACACTGGACAAAAACCATAATAGCATAACTCGTTCAGATGTTAAGATATTTTCTAACTATTTGCAGAACAGATACACTATACCTCAACATAAATTGGTCAAACACAAACTCTACTATAAAGACAGTGCCACACTGGCCAGAGTAGAGCACTGAATATCTTATCATCTCTTCCCATACATCACAGCACCCCTCTAGTTATTTGGCTATAACTCTTGGCATGATCCCGTATATTGGATTCCAGTAGTGTTCTTTATTAAACCATTTATTATGGAAAAGTTAAAACATACACACGAGTAGAAATGAGGTATAATGAACCCTCATAAACTCAACAGCCAGCTTCAACAACGTTAACTCTTGGCCAGTCCTGCTTCATCTGTACCCCATCCCCACATTCCCTCCGTCTACCACCATGCTCTCCCTGGCTAGATTACTTTTAAAGGATACCCCAGATATCAGAATAATTTTATTCATAAATATTCCAGTGTATCTCTTTATTTCTTCAGTGTGTCTCTTTAAAAGATATTCTTTTCTTTAAAATACAGCTACAATACCATTAATATATGTAAAAAATTAGTAATTCCTTAAATCTCCTAAATATATTTTTAGTTGGTTTGTTTGAATTAGGGTTGGTTGATTTGGTTGATATGCCTCTTCAGTCTTTTTTAATCTGTAATAGTTTCTCCTCCCTTTTGTTTTGCCATTTATTTCTTAAAATTGTCTTGTTAACTGGGGACAATGACAGGTTTCTCTCTTCCCACATATATGATTCTTTTGGAATACTGATGGAGGAAACATACCTGCTTTTCAGTGGCAGTGGTGCACTTTCCAGTAAGTGGATTATTAAGGATTATAGTGTAGGTCATGGTTCTCAGTTGATCACCTCCAGGTTCTACTTTCCAAGGGGTGGACACTACATCTAATCACAGCAAACGTAAAGAGTTGGTTCTAAAACTCTGAAGAGTATGACTTGAAATGGAATCAGAGGTAGGGCTTTTTTAAAGTATAATTAACATACAGTGTTGTATTAGTTTCAGGTGTACAAAAAAATGACTTAACAGTTCTATACTTTACCCAGTGCTCATCATGGTAAATGTACTCTTAATCCCCTTCACCTATTTCACCCATCCCCCCAAACACCTCCCCTCCAGTTACCACCAGCTTGTTCTCTGTATTTGAGTCTGGGGTTTTATTTGTCTTTTTGTTTTTTCTTCTGTTTTCTTAAATTCCACATATGAGTGAGATCATATGGTATTTGCCTTTCTCTGTCTTATTTCACTTTGCATTAATACCTTCCAGGTTCATCCATGTTATTGGAAAGGGCAAAATCCCATTCCTTTTTTTATGGCTGGGCAATATTCCATTACACACACACACACACACACACACACACACACACACACACGTGTATACATACACACACACAGACACACCAACACCATCATCACCTCTTCTTTATCCATTCATCTGTTGATGGACACCTTGGTTGCTTCCAGATCTTTGCTGTTGTAAATAATGCTGCAATAAACACGGGGTGCATATATCTTTTTGAATTGATGTTTTCATTTTCTTTGGGTAAAAATCCAGTAGTGGAATTACTGAATCAATGGTAATTCTATTTTTAATTTTTTGAGGAACCTCCATACTGTTTTACATAGTGGCTGTGCCATTTTGCACTCCCACCAACAGTGCACGAGGGTTCCTTTTTCTCCACATCTTCAACAACACTTGTTATTCCTTGTGTTTTTGATTCCAGCCATTCTGATAGGTGTGTGGGGTATTTCACTGTGGTTTTGATTTGCATTTCCCCAATGATTAATGGAAAGAAGTAGTTTTTAATTATTTAAATTTTTATTTTTGACCAGTCCTAATATCCTTTTGACAGTGTTATCATTTTAACATTAAAGAATAGTAAAATTAAATGTAAGGCCCTCTTCTTGTATGTGACATATTCCCCATCTTTGATCCATTTACTTCTAAATTGTTGTCTATTAACACACTTTCTTTTCTTTAGAAAAGAAAATTAAAAGTTGTTTCATCTGTAGGCTTCATTTTAAAGTCCCCAGTACCTGTGAAGAGAAATATTGGCACCAACCTTATTAAACAGAAACAGAACAACACTTTAACATTCCCATCATTGAGACAAACCTTGGAAGACATTTGCCATTATGCAACAATAAGACCTTGATCCCAACTTGTGGAAAAATCATGTAATGAGAAATCATGTAATGTTAATGGCTTATCTGTCAAAATCTTTAATCAATAAGGGGGCTATGAAATGTAATGACATAACCTTTTCCAAGTTGAGAAAGCTATAGGATAATCTCTGTATTAATGGCAAGATCTTGTTAAAAATTCTCTCTTAGGGGCGTCTGGGTGGCTCAGTTCAGGGGTGGCCAACTTCGGCTCAGGTCATGATCTCATGGTTCATGAGTTCAAGCCCGGCGTCGGGCTCTGTGCTGACAGCTCAGAAGCCTGGAGCCTGATTCAGATTCTGTGTCTCCTTCTCACTCTGCCCCTCCCAGACTCACACGCTATCTCTCTCTCTCTCAAAAATAAATAAACATTTTAAAAAATGAAATAATGTATATAAATATATAATTCTTATTTTCCTAATAACTACACAGTGAGTAAAAATAACTTTGAAGAGAAATATATTTTTAGAACATAGCATAGGTCATTTAACAAGGCAAAGACTACGTAGGTATAGGTAATGGCATTGTGAACTCTTTTGCAAAGATCTGACTAAATCACCTAATGCTGTTCACACAAATGGACTTAGGCAATTAGTATACTTGACTGCTATTTGTCAACATCTTAAAATACAGAAGACTTATCTAATCTATCAACCATCACCAAAAAATGAAGCAAAGCTTTGTGATATAGACAATTTTACTCAACTTCTTTCATACAGCTAGGCCTTGAGATTTTTTGAGGGACCCTGAAGCTGCATTTTGAGTATGTGGAAAAAAATCTTACAACTAAACTCAAAAGGCAGTATCACAAACTATAGAATCTACCCTACAGAATTATATATATATATATATATATATATATATATATATAGTTATTTAGTTATTTTTAATAATCTGTACACCAAACATGGAGCTTGAACTCATGACCCCGAGATCAAAAGTTGCATGCTCTTCCAACTGAGCCAGCCAGGCATCCCTACCATACAGAATTTGCTGTAAAAAATAATTTAATTGTCCATGAAAGAAGATACAAAATTTATTCTAAAATACTTTTCAAGCAATTATTTTGGTCCTATGTCAGTCTGTTTCAAAAAAATTATACAAATACTCCATTGTTAATTAGCAACATAATTTTAAGGTATCATTGGACTCTGCTATAAAATTGCACACTACTCAACAAAAAAACTATTAACAAGGGTAAAAGTATGTCTTCCACTTGTATTGTAACCAATGTTACCAACAATCCTACTGACTCATGTACCAGAACATCATATAATTAACAACATTTTGGACTAGTCAAGCCCCCCAATACCTAAGTAAAGCTCATCATGATATAAAAAATCAGGGATGAAATTATTTTTAAAATACAACAATGTACAAAGGACACATCAGCCACTTGATATACTGAATTAAAGTAATAAAAAGCAGGATCTGCAGAATCCTTTATGAATCCTTTGATGTAATAAAGTTTTAAAATTGGCAAACCTTCATTCCATTAGGATGGCTGTTATCACAAAGACTGAAAATAACAAGTGCTGGCAAGGATATGGAGAAATTGGAACCTTTATGCATTGCTGGGGAGAATGTAAAATGATGCAGCCATTCTGAGGGGAATGTAAAATGATGTAGCCATTATGGAAAACAGTATGGCCATTCCTCAAAAAGCAACCACAGAGTTACCTAAGAATCCAGTAAGTCCACTTCTACATATATACCCAAAGGAATTGAAAACAGGGACTCAAACAGATATTTGTATATCAGTGTTCACAGCAGTATTACTCACAATAACTAAAAAGTAGAAACAACTCAAAACTCCATCAATGGATATGAATGGATACACAAAATATGTATATACATAGAATGGAATGATATCCAGCCTTAAAAAGGAATGAAATTCTGACACATGCTACAAGGATAAACCCTGAAGACACGCTAAGTGAAATAAGCCAGACACAAAGGGACAAATATTGTATGATTCCACTTATTTGAGGTACTTAAAGTAGTCAAATTCGTAAAGACAGAAAGTAGAATGGTGGTCATTAGCAGTTGGGAGAAGGAGGAATAGAGATTTATTTTTTAGTAAGTACAGAGTTGCAGTTTGGGAAGATGAAAAAGTTCTGAATATGGATGGTTTTGATGATTATACAATGCCAATGTGCTTAATGCTACTGAAATGAACACTTAAAAATGGTTAAAATGGTATATGTTATGTTATATACATTTTATCCCAACAACAAAAAAAATGGTGAATTTTGGGAATGGCTATATGGGTTTTATTATACTATTCATGCAACTTTTCTGAAAGTTTATAATTTTCAAAATTAAAAAGTGGAATAAAAAGACTTAAAACTGAGTTTTGAATTACAAAAGCAGTGTCATACAACTGCTAACAAAGATTTAAAAGAACACCTATTTAGAAGTTCCCTAATTTAAAAAAAAGATCAAGTAGTGCTGAAATTTTAGTTTAGTGCTGAAATTAAATTCATAAATAATTGACTATACAAAATCTTTTCATGAAAAAAGAAATACTTCTTAGTATTTTTAAAAAGAAGCCTTTGAAACCTATTCTCAAGAAATAGAACTTTGATTACCAGGTAACAACTTCAGAAGATAGCAGAATGGTATACAGTAAGCAGATTCTCTTTGGGGGCAAAACTTCTGATGAATTGTAGGTCTAAACAGCACCATTCCTATTACTGTCTATACTTGTAATTAGCCAGAAGCTTTTGCTTCCAAAAGCCATTTAAAACATCAGATAGCAAACACAGTCATCCATATTGAAGCTAGATAAATATCAGACACCTGGTACAGTTGTGAGTCAAAGAACAAACTTCATTTAGTACCAGCATGGAATAACATACTAGTTCCTCGGGGGTCTTTGCAGCCATAAACATGACAGGGCAATATCAACAAGCATCATCTTAGAAAATTAAGAAAAATATTTTGAAATATCAAGTTCTCCAGGTAGACATAAATAGCAAGAAAATACAAAACAGATTTTGAAGAGATATAGTTAAATATAAGCTACTGCGTGAAGAGGAAAATTTATATTCCTCAGATATTCCACATTTTTAAAACTAGAAGAACAGAAAAAAATGATTTTTTAAACAGAGAGTTCTTAATTACAAGACTCAATTGCTATCAATTAGAAATCACTTTGCTATACTACTCTGAATAAGAATAAATTATTTTTTGTATCTAGAATCCATATCAATGATATCATCTATGAATACATAGAAGTTTCAAATAAAAGAATAATATCTAATGGTTAATAAAGTGGCTCAATTATAAACTATATTTAAAACTGACTGTAGAATAACTTTCTCTTTGACTATGTCAAATGATTAAACTTACATGAATCTCTGCTGCTGCTGTTTTATATGTTTTATAGCAATCTAAACCATGTGCTCCCACGGTTTATAAAATATTTTTGAATATTTAGGATAAATTCAGTTTCAAACTATAAGCTTATTTGAGATGTTTAGCAAAATAGAACTTTTAACACATAATCAGTGCAATCCTTTTTATGAGTCTAACTAATTTCCTAACTGGAATATTTTTTTTTTGGTATTTTCATTGAGATATACCATAACCATTGCAATCTCAAGTGTACGTCTAGCTCCATGAATTTACACAAAGAAAACACACATGTGTACCAGATCAAGATAGACTTTACCAACATCCCAAAAGTTCGCTCTCACTCTTTACCTGCCCAATTCTCCACACAGCAAATACTATGCTGATTCTATGTCCATAAATAAGTTGTGCCTGTTTTTGAACTTTATATAAAGAAATCAAAGTATGCACTCTTCTGTGTCTGGCTTCTTTTGCTTAACATTATATCTGTGAGATTTACTGATATTGTTACAAGTAGCAATGATTTGTTTTGTTTTGTTTTTTTTCATTGCTAGTATAGTAATCTTTTGTGTGAACATACACAATTTGTCTATCCATTCTATTATCCATACCCACCATATATTACTGGTGGGTATCTGGGCTGTTTTGTTTTGGGACCATTATTAATAATGCTGCTATGAACACTGTAGCACATGTCATTCAGAATACACATACCTACTAGTAGAATTGGTGAGTCATAGAGAATTTTTATGTTCAGCTTACTGCCAAACCATTTTGCAAAGTGATTGTACCAATTTACACCCTACTAGAATCCAATTGTTCTGCAATAGAATCCTTTTAAATTAGGTTCAAATAACTGAACTGCTACATTAATAAATATATAGGGTTTTAGTTTTCAAAGGGTTTGAACCTCATTGTAGGTAGGATCTGACTAATTGAACAATTACACTGCTTACATGTAAAGTTAACCAAAACGCTTAAATATTAGTTTATCTACCACCAAAATAAAATCAAAGTCTAATTTTCCCCCTGACAACATAAATTAATTTATATAGGCTTAACTCTTAAAGGATAATAAAATTCTCCCAAATTTATCATTAAACACAAAACCAACCTATTATATTTCTAGAATTGGCAAATCTCTGCATGAAGCGTGAACTGGTGAAGAGCAATTCAAACATTCTCTCAGCACTGATATGAAAAACACGGTTGATATAAAGTCTTCCATGAAGATCTTTCTCAGGCATATTTTCTGGGGAAACAACAGCAAAAGGAAACAACAACAACAAAAAACACAGGACTGAAAGGGAAGAAACTAAGAAATGGTAATTTCAAGATTTCGTTTTTGTTTGTTTGTTTTGGCACAAAATGGTTTTTAAATGTGATTACAATGATCAGCACATTCCAAAACACTATTAAAACTCTAAATTGGCATTATATACATATGTACTGTATATAATTATACATGATATATATTTAATTAAACCATATAGATCAATATTTCAGTCATCAAAACCCTAAAGATATAAAAATATTTAACCTGAATGATATCAAACTCTTGTACTACATCACTCAAAAGAATACTTCAAAAATGATAAGGTTAATACTGGGATATATAGGGATATATCTACCACAGCAATTAGCAGGTCCTATTTCTGAATGGTCATACATTCAGTAGATATTAAGTCACGAGTGGCTCTAATATCTGCTGCACTCACCAACTTGGTAGCCTGAATAACGTTTCAAACCTGACTTAAAGCCACCTGCCCCAAGACAAGTCTTATCGTATTCACAACCTATTCTCAATACCATACGTTAAAAGAACTAAGAAATCCTTCTGAAAAGTATTCTTCAAAGCTAAGTAGAGCCCAGTGGAATATTTAATTTTTCTGGGAACCTGATAATGATGATGATGTTAAAAACTACCAGTAGCAAATGAAGAAGCAATATCTGCTCACCTCTCCTCATATTCCCTGGAAACATTATATAAAATAGCCCATGCTTATATGGTGCTTACTGTATATCAGGCATTGTGCTAAGCACCTTACAAGTACCCATTCATCTTATCCTCACAGCAATCCTGTGAGATGAGTGGTATTATCATCATCTTCATTGTATAGATGAGGAAACTGAGGCAATGAGAGAGAATTGCCAAAGCTCCATGGCTAGTGAGTGACTGAAATGGAATTTGAATTCACTACAGCTCCAGGGCAACACAAACTTAACCTCTATTTTATTGCCAGGAGTTTAACTTAAAAGAATCAAAAAGGAAATTAAAAAAAAAAAGAAAAAAAAAAACAAAGACAGCTAGGAATAAGAATCTGATAAAGGAAATAGAGTAAAGCAATCCAATATGAAATTTTAATGATTTCAGGATTAGGATTATTTATTATTTCAAGAATTATGCTCCATCAATACAGAATAAAAACTGTGACAAAAGCCCCCCATATTACAGATATCATGCTCTGACAACTGTCTGTGTAGGCCATCTGTCAATATTAAGCCATGGGAAGCAATCCGGTCAAGCAAAAGGCAGTAGTTTAAGAATCAGAAAAACTCTTCTAGTTCTGCCTTCACCCCAACTATTCCTTTTTCTCCCTCATCAAATGATTTGTGTTTCTCTATTTTGCTACAGGTGCAAAGAACTTAGGGATATCAGACGATATTGATTTACCTTCTCCCTGCAACAATACTTTGTGTAGGCAAAAGCTAGTCACAGAAATTTCAAATAATGGCTCCTTCCATAGAGAAATAAATCACTGAAACTAGGTAATATGCTAAGGTTTTCTGAGATAACTTCCCAATTAGGCTTGAGAAATAGCTTTTTCTGAAATAGAATGTATGTTCATCGAAAAAATTATTGATATATTCACAAAGAAAACAAACAAGTATAGATGATTCTATTAATCCCGTTTATTTCCTTCATGAACTTATCCTGAATTGTAATTATTATCTTTACTGGTCTGTTGACTTGTTTATTGCCTCTCTCCTGCATAAGACTCTAAGTTCCATCTGAGTAGGGATCATGTCAATTTTAAACACCTATATACGTTATGTATTTGGCACATAAAAGTGTTAAATAACTATTTCTGAATGAATGGCTACTGAAAGTGCTTTTAAAAAAGTATCTTACGGTCAATTTTTATTTATAGGACTTCCATTTTGCAACCATATTTTTTAACTTTTTATTTTGGAATAATTTTAGATTTACAATCAATGAAGCTCGGTGTTATTGTTACCCTTTTCCAGTAATGTCCTTTTTTTGTACAAAGATCCAATCCAAAATACCACACCGCATTTCATTGTTTTATCTCCCTCATCTCCTCCAGTTGTGACAGTCCCTCACTCTTTCCTTGTTTTTTAATGGCCTTACATACTTGAAGAACTCTGGTCAGGTATTTTGTAGAATGTCCTTCAATTTGGGTTCATCTGTTTTTTCATGATTGTACTGGGGTTGTGGATTTGGGGAAGAACACCCACAAAGGTGAAGTCCCCTTCTCATCAAACTCCGGGGATCCAGGGAATCAGCATGAGTTATGATAATGGTAACCTTGATCATTTGGTTACAGTGGTGTCTGGCAGGCTCCTCCTCTGTAAAGTTACCATTTTTACCTTTCCATATTCTGTTTGTTAGAAATGTGTCACTAAGCTCAGCCCATGCTCAAGGGAAAGAGAATTAAGCTCCACTTTCTAGAAGGGGGAGTATGATCACTTCTCGGCCTTTTGGCTAAAATCAAGTGTAGAAGGGGGAGTATGTATGTATATTATTTGAAACGCTGTAAGGAAGGCTTGTGTTTTGTCCCCCATTTACATATTTATTTGATTATTTGTATCAGTATGGACTCATGAATAGTTATTTTATACTTTAGGTTATAATCCAATACTATCATTATATATTTTGTTGCTCTTTTTTTTTTTTTTTTTTACTTTGGCCATTAGGAGCTCTTTCAGGTTGACTCCTATGCCCTTTTGATACACCTCTTTTTTTTTTGAAGCATTTCTTTACTTCTGGCCCTACAAGAAACTCCAGCCTCATTTTGCATATTCCCCACCTCAGCCCTAGAAGCAGTCATTTCTCTAAGAACTCTTAAACTGTAATTTTTCAAAAGTAAGTTTCCTATTCACATTTATGAAGGAAACAAACTATACTCACATAAACATTACATTTTCATATTTCATTTAAACTCAATTAGTTGATCAATTATTCTATATTATGACTGACAAAATGGAATTTGTGGTATTACTATCAGAAATTAATAATACCTTCTGTATGGAAATTAATTCAAGGAAGTAAGAACCTGAAATAAACTATTTCCATCTGGGATTATTTATGTATGACATTCACAGTACTTTAAAGCCTCCTATCCAAGTAAGATCACCAGTGATATTGCTGTGACATATGAAGCTAGCAAGTGGTATTTCAAGTAGGGAAGGGAACAGCACTCAACCTGAGAGCAGGTTACTATTTCCAATAAAGAAGAAACATCTCTTGAATTGAAAATATTCAAACCTATCAGTTTGAAAGTAGCCAGTGGAAAAGATGGGAAAAGTGAGTCAGATAAATAAATATGAGAGGGACATGGGCATGAATGAAACTAAAACCCTATGTGGACAGTGTTTTGAGAGTTCACGAAAAATGTACCAGATAGGTATGCAAGAAAAGCAGATTTGGAGTTTAATTAAGTAACTAAGGACGCACAATTTGTTTGGAGTTTAATTAAGTAACTAAGGACGCACAATCCTGAATCTTCTTAAAAACTGGTGACCTGCTGTCTTCTTGACATAGTTTGAGGGCTTTCTTTACATGTGAAAAACCAAGTTCAATTTGAGAGTGTTGTTTAAAAACCTGCCTCAGGTAACTATGTCAGGGTTACCTGGTTTAGTCTCATGGTGCTTCCCTGATGTGCTAGACTATTTCATGGCTTTTCTCTGCTTTCCCCAGAGACTTACTTGGCCTCACCTTTATTAATTAGCATCACCTGATATCTGATTCCTATTTTTCTTTGCATGAGTTTCCAATTCATCTTGGTCTGTCAGCTGTAGATCATGGATTCTAATTTTGTTATTCTTATGTGCCCCTCCCCCAGCCTAAATCTTTGCCTCACTTAGCTTCCATTCTCAACATAAGTGACTTTGGTTAGGGCACCCTGTCACACCAAGTTCTGATCTAAGCAATTAAAACTAAACTTAATTCTGTCATGACACAGCCCTGGTATCTCATGACATCAGCCAGTTTGTCAGCTTCCACTCAAGGCTCTACCTCCTGGGGCAGATGTTTCACAGACTATCCATGACACGCATAGAACAGGGCAGGTGAAAGAAGTAAACCCTGATAGCAACAGAAATGTTATTTTGGCCAAAAATACAGCCACAATTTCATTATACTTGTAGATGTGGATACATTGTGTCAACTCATCTTCATCTGCCAGGTAACTCCTAGCATCTTCTCAAATTCTCTGCACTCCTACCCAAAACTGAGCATGTAGTTAATGAGCTGCAGAAAGCCTATCAGCAACAGCACTCTAGATAAACAAGGTTCTTCTACAGCTTATTCTATGAAATATTACATATCAAATTTTCAAGTTCATATATGGCTTAACAGATTAAAACACAATGCTCAGCATTTTGTTCAGGAGGTGGCAGCCCAGAACCCGTTTCTGGAAGTACAGAAATATCCCTAAAAAGGCTCCCTTCAATCTTGGTGGGTGGCCTACCATAGCGTAAGAACATTAAAAAAAGAATGAGTCAAAGCAGATTCTAGGCTAACTTTTCCTATATGGGCTTCAGTTAAACTCCACATCAAAGGGAGCACACTAGTTTCAGGCCCCTCTGTAAGATATCTCATGAGGATACATGAGTCTAGAAGGAGTCTCTCCTTCAAAATGGTACTCTCCCAAAGATTACAATCTGTAGGTGGCAGAAGAGAGAAAAAAAGGAAATCCTCTCATTTCTCACTCAGACTGCTTACAATGGTAGATCAAAATACTATGATTTTAAATAAGATGATGTTTGGTTTAGAATACTCTGCCATCTACCTAACTCTCCCTAAACCCACACACAGATTTCCTAGGATGGTTTTCTTCTTTTGACCTTTCTTATTTTCCCCCCTTCACTGATTTCAAGTATCTTCATAAGGTCACAACTTCCAGAAAATAAAAAATAGATTCCTTATAATAGCCACTTACGGTAAGCCTGAAATTTTGAAATCTACTTAGGGGAAGCAACAGAAGTACTTGATTTGTTACCTAATAAGGAAAAAGTCATTACATGCACCTTAAAGAAAACCTCCACAAAAGAAGGCTAAATGTTACATGTAAAGTCTTACTGCTGTAAAACCAGTCTTTAAAGGGACATCAGCAAGAAGGAAATGTGACCAGGGCTAACATCCAATACAGCAACTACACTGCTGTTATTCTTTATTTCTAGATATGAACACAACTTCTATGAGATATATTATCCCTTATGTAACTTATCATTAGTGTTAATTTTTTAGGACCAATAAGGAAGCTTCTTTTTGAGGACCATTCTTATAAAAGAGCAGGTGAGAAAGAAGAGGGGGAAAATTGTTTTGGTGTCACTTACCTATCTGGCCACTGGGTGCCAGAGTAGGTCTTCCTAAAGTCAGAGGTTCAGTCAGGCAGATTACTAATTCATACACACTGCAGCACACCAGATCATGAATGGTAAGGACACTAAGAGAGTCTAGTCATTCATGGAGCTCAATCCTCTTAAAAAAAACTCTCAACTATGTTTTCAAAAGAACTCAACAACTGTCCAAATGCATTCTATGATTTTTAGGAACTACTGAATTTTTATTTACATTTTCAAGATCATGGATTTAGTTTTCATTAAAGATACTTACTACAGTATTCCCAAAGTCTAACTTGGTATGGATTTGGTTTTCAGAGATTGGGTCTTGGTTTGCTTTTGGATTTGGATTTGATTTTAGATTTGACTTGGATTTAGTTTTGGTTTTCATGGATTTGGTTTTCACTTACAGTAAAAGACTTCAGGAGATCCCATACCAGGTCTAATCTGAATAGTAACTGAAGTAGCAAATATAGTCATGTTCTACAGATCAAAACCACTATAATGTCCCCATTCCCAATATTCTGAGCATTGCCAGATAGAAAGCAGATACAGTAAAATCCACTAGCTTTGTACCCTTTCCTGAAAGTGGAAAGTAGCCACTACTCGGTATCTTTCCCAATGTCTCCCCACTGACTTCAGATATCAACAATCTTACAGTGAAAAAAAAAAAAAAAGAAAGATTCCTTAAAATGCCCACTTAATAAGTATGACAAGCCCCAGGTTTTCAGTATTAACTTAGAGAAAGTAGAAAATGGTTTTCTATAAAATTTCCTTTAAGCAGCTGGGTTTTATTTTTATTATATTCTCTACTTTTGCATCTCTCTCTTTTTCCTTCTTCTTCTTCTTTTTTTTTTTTTTTTTTTTTGGTAGTCAAAAAAAAGTATAATTATGGTGTCTGTAACACCATGCAGATTTTTATTCAGGTTTGCTTTTCCATTGCTACTGCTCCATCTCCATTGACTTCTGGCTTGGAATTTTAATAGCTAAATATGATGGAAATCCTCACAATCCAGGCTTCTGAAAAGTGGAGATGGGTTAGATCTGGCAGCTTCTTTCCCCTATTTTCTATCAACTCCCACCATTCCTTTGGTTTTTTATAGAGTGAGAATGTGAATAAATTCTCAAACTGCACTCACCCAATACAAAGATAAACATTAAGAGACATAACTGAAATGTTATTAAAATTTATAAGAAATTCTTTACCTTCATCAACAGAATCTGAAGTGCTGCTTTTGTCCAGAGAAAGATATTCATTTTTATTCAAGTCCAGTGATTTTGATGGCACTCTACTTAACCTCTTCTCGGAAGTTAGTAAAGGACTCTTTTTGATCTGTTTCTCACTTGGGGGTTCCTCTTTCCCTAACCCCTAAAAGGAAAACAATCCAGTTTAAAAAACAGATTATTGGCTTAGATTTTAAAGTGAGATCTTTAATAATAAAGACTCTTGAAAATACAGCTCTTTGGAAAATGTGTTTGTTATGTTTGCATCACATTTCCAATACAGTCCATAAATATTGGTAAACAATAATATATGATAATATATTCTGAAATCATCTTCTGACACAGTACTGAACAATAAATTTAGGAAGAACATCATATAAGAAGAACTCACAGTCAACATCATGTGAGCATCACTTGAGCAGAAGGGAAAGGGGAGCAGAGGACAACAATAATAGAGCAGTAGATTCTTTAGGGTGGGCAAGGGAGAGGAGTCAAACCCGATTAGTGTCCCCAGACAATACCTGCCCCATCATCTCAAGAAAGAGAACTCCCCCATTCTGAAGACCAGTAACTACAGGGGAAAGAGAAAGCAAATAAAGAGAATAAGAGTCACATAAGAGTACAGTGGAGGAAGAGGTTCAACAGGAAACAATTTCACAGCAAACTCCTAAGAACACAGTTGGCTTTGCTGTTAAAGAACTAAGGGATTGGGCATTAAAATATATCCCATATATGATGTATCTATACTTTCTGAGAATGGTTTAATCAAGAGATGTCGTTTCTATAATAAATTTAATGTTAGGCATTAAAGTATGAATGCTATTGCTGTGTTAGTATTCAAGTAGAACAGTATTAAAATTAGGTTTAATAGACCAGCATAAAAAATATCAACTACATAGCAAAGTACTTTCTTGCATTGAAAGAGAGCATATCTGTAATCCTTACACTTCCTGCCCCAGATCTTTGAGCAGCAGTGAAACTCCAGGGAGGATACGGGTTTCTATTGGCCACTCAGAGAACAGAATAACAACTGGGACCCAGGACACAATTTGTGAAAGGATTAAACTACCCTCATCAGAGAACTGATTCTTCAAGCAGAGATTACTGCTAAAATTGAGACTTGATTTATTTGGGAGTTCCACACTGCAGAGCAACATGCCTACTTAGCTGATCCAGAGCCTCTTTAGCAGATGCTGAGTAAGTTTACACACATATTTCTCCTGTTCTTTCAATTAAGGTATGGCTCCTATTATAAGGAATATAGACAAATACTTGTAGGAAAAGTAACAGTCACTATCTTTTCGTGGTTGACATTTGAACAGTTTTTATTTGTGTTCTTTTCTATATTTCCTGAATTTTTACAAAGAATATTAATTTTATAACTTAAGAAAGACCTATTTCATCTTAGAAAAAAAATGTTATTTCTCACTTTTTGTTATTTCCAACTTTCTTACGAGTAAAAAGGAAACAAAGTTAGTGACATATGATACTTTTTGCCATATGAGAATCTATCTCATCATACTGTTCTTGAATGCAAAAAAAAAAAAAAAGGACTGAACTATATTGTATCCCATAACCTGAAAATGACAATGAATGTATGACCAATCTTAAAACATTAAAATCTTCCTCTACATTCCATTCCCTTTCCTTAAATGAAATATGACCTCCCTCAGGGACAAAACTAGAAGGAAGAACCAATGGATTATTCTAAGAGCAGGTACAGAAGACAATGTCAAGGAGGTTGTAAGAAAGACTCAAGATTAGTAATTTTGAGAATCCAATCCTCAAAGTCAGACTTTTATAAAAGGATCAGGAGACTGCAAGAGACCTCCTGTCCTGTTACCTCCCCAAAATTGAGTGGTTTGGTTTTCTCCATGAGAACATACAAAAAGATTAGCATCCAGAATCACCTCCCTTACTACAGTAGTAAGTTCCTAAGGATCTCTATATAAATAGTTTTACAAGAAATCCACATACAAAATCTGACTGAGATAGATGAATGATGCCCAAAACAAGCTGATAACTTGGTGGCCTTTACACATTCTATTCAAAGTTTTCCCAAATTTATTCACAGGAGATGCTGAGAGCTCCATGGGAGAAATAAGAAAAGGCCCATTGCTGGCCACATGTATATTCACCCTCAATTATAATAGCTTATGGTTACTGAATACTTAATATGTAATAGGGATTGTTTAATGCAATTTCACATATATTAATTCATGTCATCCTTATAAAAAAAAGAACCCTGTGGAGTATTATAGTCCTCATCTTACAGTTGAGAAAACCAAAGCATAGAAATGTTAAGTAAGTTAACATTTAAGGGCATTCAGGTAGTAAGTGGCAGAGGCAGAATTTGAAACCAAAGCTCTGCTTTAAACCAAGAAATTCAGCTTTGGTCCCAGACTTACATCCCCAGTCAGCAGAATGAAAGCTCTATAGTAGGAGCACTTTCAGCGCTTACAGTGCGGTCTCTAAATACCATTCTTCACTAAGAACGATGGCCCATTAGGAAAATGGTTAATACTAAGTCTGGGACAGTAAGTGTACAAAGTGTGCCTGGGACACGTTGTTGTGCCAGAAAGAAAGGAAGCCATCAAAGATTATTGATCATTTCTAAAACACAAAGGAGCCCACCTGAAGGGGCTCCTGTTGCCAGAGGAGACAAACTGAGTATTAAAAAAAATAAATAATGGGGGGGGGGGGAACAATGGGCTTATAATGATATTTGAAAAAATAAAGGAAGAAACTAACTAGTAATTAACCAGATGTGCCTGCTTTCATAATCAGCTTACGAAGCATTTACTGTTACTCAAGCATGCTACTCAGGGTTCTCATCTCCCCCTTCAAAACAAATTCTTTTCACCACACACGACTTACCCTGAGAAAAATTCTGCTAACTACGAATTTCTCTATCATATTTTATTTTTAATTATGCCTATCCCCCTTGTAGATGGATGCTCAGGGAACTGTCTGGTAGTTTTGCATCATATCCAGCTCTGAACAGAACAATATATTATTCCCATATAACCTCAGTTACTTAAAGACTTAAAACCTTTTTTCTTAAAATAAAGGAGCAGCCTGACATCCTAAACTTTAAAAAGTTTGTACACTTTGTTTTTATTTGATCTTACATTATGATGAACACATGACAGCATCAGATATATTTTAAAAGGGATATCATACACTAACCCCTTTCGGTGAATTTCCATCAATTGACTCTGTCTCTGAAACACGATTAACTGATTCTCGTGTAAAACTGATGGACTTGGAAAATTTTTCATCTCTCGCCCCACAATCATCCAAGCTGCTTCTTCCTGGACTTCTATAAGAAACACATCATTATAGAAATATAACCAAGATCAATTTCATACAAATAAGTGATTTAGTCTCCCTACTGAGGTCTTCTCTATTATACAGCATTTTGACAACAAATGGTTTTTTGTAATGTAACAAATAAGTCCTACTTATAACAAGACCATCTTCTTAAACCACCTGCAGATGACTTTATTTCTGAAAATAAGATGTGCTCATATGAGACATTATAAATGTCAGAAACCATTAAAAAATTAACCAAATACCAGCGGCAATAACAGCAAGTAACCCAATGAATATTATAGCTTGTTTGAATTTCAGTTGGGGACCGCCACAAAGCTTTCAAAGGTACAGACTAGATGTTTGGGTTGGATGCCAGTCAGCACCAGAAGGCAGCTCTGGATTTCCTTTCTTCTGACTCAGTTCCAGCTGAGGTGGTGACTCCCTCCCAGAAGGGGGTGCTCCTGATGTCTGAGCACAGACCCCATTGATCAGTCCATGCCCCTTTTCTTGTTCTTCTTGTTCCTAAGGACCAGGTTTAAGGAACAGCTTTCAAATGGTCATAGGAACATGACTACAACAAATGTCCTGGGACTTGCTTTTCCTCTTTCTGGGAGGAGCATAAAGAAAGGAAAATCTATTAAATATAAAAGAAGTACAACTGATCTAATTTTCAGGCCTCAAACTTATTGAGCAATTAATATTCCTATGTAATCATTGCTAGATAGAGACTTAAAGCTCTTCTAAAATAAAGTAGCAGCCTAACATCTTTAGCTAGATTATCCTGAGGAAGGAACAGAAAAGCCAAAGGGCCTTTCATCCCTATTCTACCCCACCCAAATAATACTTAGGTCTGCCACCAAGTCACTCCTGGCTAGGCAGAATGGCAAGGCTGAGGGGGACGCAACAAGAAAAATGGCCCTTTGTAGCAACGTGGATGGAACTGGAGAGTGTGATGCTAAGTGAAATAAGCCATACAGAGAAAGACAGATACCATATGGTTTCACTCTTATGTGGATCCTGAGAAACGTAACAGAAACCCATGGGGGAGGGGAAGGAAAAAAAAAAAAAAAAAAGATGTTAGAGTGGGAGAGAGCCAAAGCATAAGAGACTGTTAAAAACTGAGAACTGAGGGTTGATGGGGGGTGGGAGGGAGGGCAGGGTGGGTGATGGGTATTGAGGAGGGCACCTTTTGGGATGAGCACTGGGTGTTGTATGGAAACCAATTTGACAGTAAATTTCATATATTAAAAAATAAAAAATTTTAAATTTTAAAAATTAAAAAAAAAAAAAAAAAAGAAAAATGGCCCTTTGAGACTAGCCCAGCAGCTGAGTGTCTGCATCTGAGGATTTTAAGGATGGGAGTGAGTTGTGGAGAAATACAGAAAGGAAAAAGGAGGAGAGAGAGTGATGGAGAGATTGAAAATGAAGACAAAGAAAATGGAACAGCTGAGGAAATAAAGGTTTGAGACAGATACACTTCTTTTGGAAATAGGAAGAAAGGGAAAAGGAAGAGAAGAGGAAATAAGAATCTGGCCACATCCTCTCTGAGAAAGCACTCAATTGCGAGAAGAAAGTTTTCTGGTGACCTCAAAAAGCTAGACCTTACAGTGCATAAAGCACTTGGTCAAAAATATTTATTCTCAGGCGCCTGGGTGGTTCAGTCTGTTGAGCATCTGACCTGGGCTCGGGTCATGATCTCACGGTTCGTGGGTTCAAGCCCCGCACTGGGTTCTGTGATGACAGCTTGGAGCCTGGAGTCTGCTTTAGATTCTGTCTCCCTCTCTCTCTGCCCTTCCCCCCACTCATGCTCTGTCTCTCTCTGTCTCAAAAATAAATGAACATTTAAAAAAAACTTTTTTATGGAAATACAAGCTGGTGCAGCCACTGTGGAAAACAGTATGGAGGTTCCTCAAAAAACTAAAAATAGAACTACCCTACAACCCAGCAATTGCATTACTAGGCATTTATCCACAGGATACAGGTGTGCTGTTTCAAAGGGACACATGCACCCCTGCATTTATAGCAGCACTATCAACAATAGCCAAAGTATGGAAAGAGCCCAAATGTCCATCGATGGATGAATGGATAAAGAAGATGTATACAATGGTGTATTACTCAGCAATCAAAAAGAATGAAATCTTGCCATTTGCAACTACGTGGATGGAACTGGAGGGTATTATGCTAAGTGAAATTAGAGAAAGACAAAAATCATATGACTTCACTAATATGAGGACTTTAAGAACCAAAACAGATGAACATAAGGGAAGGGAAACAAAAATAATATAAAAACAGAGAAGGGGGCAAAACCGAAGAGACTCATAAATATGGAGAACAAACTGAGGGCTACGGGAGGGGTTGTGGGAGGGGGGATGGGCTAAATAGGTAAGGGGCATTAAGGAATCTACTCCTGAAATCATTGTTGCACTATATGCTAACTAACTTGGATGTAAATTTAAAAAAATAAAATTAAAAAAAAATTTTTTAATAAAAAAAAATATTCTCTTCTTCACAAGAAACCCCTTGAGTTGGCAGGGACCTTGGAGATTATCTAAGTTAAATGAGGTTTAACTACCTCATTTCAGAGATGGGTAAAGTGAGGATCTGAAAGGCTAAGAGATTTGCTTGAGGTTGTGCAGATACTTGGTGGCCAAGTCCAGACAAGAATCCAGATCTTCTTTACCATAACCCAAGGCTCTCTGCATTATGTCAACTGTTTTTCTACCCAGCGCCAGTACCTAAGAGACACTAGTAAACTTTACAAGGAGAGTAGTACAATGGAAATTTTTAACTTTACAGAAAACTAATAAAATATGCATGTGCAACCACGTAAAAAAGTCTAAAATATTGATGCTGAGCTGAAACAGTATAAAGAGGATCAGCATAACTAGAAACTACCTAAATAGAAGAAAAAAAAACTGTAAACATACTGAGACTTCTGAAAGATTTCCATTTTTAACTTGCTATAGAATTTTTAAGAGTTTTATTAAGATATAACTCACATTCCATAAAATTCACCCCATTTAATGTGTACAATACAGTGGTTTATAGAGTTGTACAGCCACAACCACTATCTAGGTTTAGAGCATGTTCATCAACAAAAAGAAATCCTGTGCCTGTTAGTAATCACTCCCCATTCTCCCTTCCTCCCAGCCCTTGGTAAATACTAATCTACTTTCTGTCTCTATAGATGTGCTCATTCTGGATTCCATTTCACATAAATGGATTGTACAATACGTGGTCTTGGGTAACTCACTTCTTTCACTTGCTTCTGTCACTTATAATGTCTACTATAGAATTTTAATGTATTATCCTTAATTGTTTTTATTGCTACGACCTCAATTACCATTGGACAAAATGCACTTTTACTTGTATAGGTTAATAAAAATATCCACTCTTCCAATGAATCCCCATCAATCAAAAATAATCTCATCTCTGAATTTATCATATTATCTATTGCTCCTTTTGGCCTTTGTCATTTTCAACCCTGTATTATAAGTATTTGCATTCTCCATAGTACTATCAGCTCCTTTCATTAATGCATTCAGTATTTATTGAGTGTCAACTACATGTCAAGCACTATGCTAGGGTTTCCTTGAGGAAACATCATATCATCTTTGTATCCCTCAAAATACCTACCAGCTAGTTTATTTTATTGTTATCTACAAGCTCAGAGATGTCACTAGGTACTTCTTCAGACCCTTAATAAAAAGTTTTACTAAAACTATGCTTTAAGCAAACCCTAGATAACAGAGTTACAAAATTAACAGTTCCTTGTATGTCCTATATTTGCTTACCAATTTAGCAAACTATTCAATGTCCTCACCTTTCACTTCATTCCACTACAAAGACCAAAGAGGCAAATTCCACCCAAGGACAATTTAATAGAAATTCTAAATTGGTAAAGTCTAAAATAATTCTGCTTTAATTAATGATTAATAAGTTGTGATAGTTAACATTTTGCTCTACCTTGGCTGTACAGTATCCTCGATTGACAAAGACAAGTTTTCCATCTCTTCAGCATTTAAGCCTAGCTCATTACCATAGTTCTGCTGGAGCAGCTGCCAGAATTCCTGTCTGGTCAAGCTCTAAAATGACACAAAAATTACACTGAATATTGGAAAATATAAGATACTACAACATAGTGATACAAACATGAATTTTGAGGTCAAAATGACCTGTTGTGCAGATTCTAAATGTGAAAGTTTGGTAGTTATTTGGCCTTTTCAAATGACAGTTTTCTGCATGTATAAAAAATGGGTTAACAGGGGTGCCTGGGTGGCTCAATAGGTTTAGCGTCTTACTCTTGATTTCGGCTCAGGTTATGATCTCACAGTTCGTGAGATTGAGTCCCACCTCAGGCTCTGCACTGACAACATGGAACCTGCTTGGTATTCTCTCTCTCTCTGCCCCTCCCCTGCCCGTGCTCTCTCTCCTTCTCAAAATAAATAAATAAACATTTTTTTAAAATGGGTTAACAAAACTTACCTGACAGGGTTGATACTGGGAGTAGATAAAATGATGACTTTAAAGTGTATAACATAATAACTACTGTAAATGAGAAGTAAGAGGTTTCAAATTGTCTCTTCATAAAATAATTTGTTCATAGTATTATTGGGCAATCACTAATCTGCAATTTAAATTCTACAATCCAGGGGCCCCTGAGTGGCTCAGTAGGTTAAGCGTCTGATTTCAGCTCAGGTCATGATCTCCCGGTTCATGAGTTCAAGCCCCACTTCCAGCTCTGTGCTGACATCTCAGAGCCTGGAGCCTGCTTTGGATTCTGTGTCTCCCTCTCTCTGTGCCCCTCCCCAACTTGTGCTTTGTCTCTCTCTGCCTCTCAAATTAAAAAAGAAATTTTCTTAAAAAAGAAATTTAAATTCTACAGTCCAATAAATAAATAAATAAATAAACAAATAAATAAATAAATTCTACAATCCAACTGTCTACCATGCCCACTGGATCAGCATTCAGTGTTCTAATCATCAACTCAAAACCATTCTCTTAATCCATAATGTATCTGAATATTTTGACCATTTTTAAGACCTTATATATCAGTAAATTTTAAGTTATATTTCCCTACAATATAAAAGGCAACAGGATAGAATTCAGAGTATTTCCTTTAATTCATTTATAACAAAATCCATCTTGTTCTTTCTTTATAGGTAACATATCAGTGTTAAAATCATCTAAAACAAAAAAGTCATGCATGCACTGTAGAGCAAAACAAAAACAATAATAATAAGATAACCAATGGTCTGATTTCTAGAAACATTTTAGGTGGTTAATTACATGATTAAGCACAGTAGAGGGAGGCAGCATAACACCTGAGGCAACTGTTGGCAAGACTATTTCTCATTCATTTAGCAAATATTTATTTAGAACCTCCAAACATGTATCACTGCACTACATGGCTAAGAATAAACATGATATATACAAGTTAAGCTCCTTGTTCTCAAACAACTTATAATATAGTTGAAGAACCATGGGAGACTTTTAAGTTAAATATGATAGGCTATAATATTAAGTACTAAAGTACTGATACAATCAACTTACTATAAAAGTCTAAAGGCAAGGGTGCCGGGTGGCTCAGTCAGTTAAGCGTCTGACTTCGGTTCAGGTCATGATCTCATGGTTTGTGAGTTTGAGCCCTGCGTAGGGCTCTGTGCTGACAGCTCAGAGCCTGGAGCCTGCTTCAGATTCTGTGTCTCCCTCTCTCTCTATCCCTCTCCGACTAGTGCTCTGTCTCTCTGTCTCTCAAAAATAAATAAATGTAAAAAAAATTTTTTTAAGTCTAAAGGCAAGAAATATTACTGTGGATTAGCATGATCAGATAAGGCTTCACATTGGCTAAATGTCTTCAGCAGAGCTGAAGGAAGGACATGAATGGGGAAAATGGAGAGAGGAGGAAATTTGGAGAGAGAGAAACCAACACACAAATACAAAATAAATACATAAAGAACATAGGTAATGTCTGTTTTGCAGTCAGTTAATAGTTTATTGACCTAACTGGGGTAAAAAAAAAAAATTAAGTTGGAAAATAGAGATAAATATAGGGAGATTTAAGGGGGCCAAATATATGCCTTAAATTCCTCCCTGATATTCCCCTTAACAGATGCCACTTCCTTTTTTCTTTCTCCTTGTTTCTTCTCCATGTCTAGTGGCTATGGAATCTTTGTTACATTACACTAGATGACCTTCACTATATTTTACAGAACCTCGAAGAAATTAAGAAAAAAACTTCTGCATTTTAGACCACTAGTTTCCAATTTGCCATACCCAGACTGGTAAGATTCCACAAGAGTAGTTGATGAAAATTCAGACATTACTATCAATATTTCAAAAAATAAAAAGTATCCAAACAATCACCTACAATAAAGTTATTCAAGCTAAGTAAAATGTCAGGCCCCTTTGAGGCTGAATTACATTAGCCTAGAGCAGTTATTCAGGCTCATAAGAAACTCTCATTGCAAATAATGTTTGTCTAATAAACAATAATGTTCTAAGATTTTATTATTTAGTTATATGCCATTTGCTTGGTGGACAAGGTCTTTGGAAGACTAGTGTCCACAAAAGAAAAATAAAAAGGATCACTAGTGGTAGAGAAAGTTAAGGAACTTGATTCTTGATCCTAACACATTTCTTTTCTGATTCCCACTCCAAAAAAGCCATTTGTGTACAGCAGTTAGCTCATACTAATAACTCAATCTTTCAAAGACATTACCTTTGAAATGCTTCCAGTGTCATAAGTGGATGGTTAATTTTATAAAGAGAAACAAGAAATATTTCAATATACTTGTGGAAGATTATTTTATAAAAACTTCTCTGAAATAATAAATATCAAACTATTCCAAAAACAGACTAAAAGAAGTAGATAAAACAATTATAAATATTCAGGTGACTTCCTACAACTGAATGACATGAAACTTAGACATAAAATATTAACAATAAAAACACAATTTTATTTGACTACATGAATGTTTTAAATACGTTATCAAAAACCATCAAGATGTGAATAGTTAATAGGGTAATTTCAATATACTTTTTCATTTCTGAGTTTATATATATATATAGGAACTTCTATACAAAGTATAAAGTATTTATATATAAAGTATATGTTTACATACATAAATATAAATCTATAAAAATATAAAGTATATATATAAAGTATCTATGTATGTAGATTAGTGGAAAACAAAATAGAACTCATTTAATTCACCATCTTTTTTTAAGTTCACCATTTTATAGATCTGCTCATTTGTTAAAAACAAGTTTTTCCATAAAGTTGATCAGAAAAGACAAAAACGTGGTCATTTATAGTCGTGTTGAATATTTAAACATTAAAACATATACCCAGACTGATATTCATAATTCTCTGAATAACAATAATTTTCTAAAGAGGTTGTTTTAAAAAACATCCTAAATTTTAACCAAAGGCTGACCACCTACCTGCAAACAATGAAGAGTCCTGGTTCAGCCTGCAGGGTACTTTAACAAAATAAAGATGAACCAAGCAGCAATCAGATACGACTCAAAAGTCAGAAGATCAATTTCTGGCCCAGAAAGCTTTGTATTCTAAGTATTCTGCAAAGTCTTTATCTGCAGCAGAGTTCCCAATATTTAATGACAACTACATAAAATCACTGTTTCAATCTTCTCTTTTTGTTATGAGAGGCTTTTCCTTATGAAAGACAAGTCCTACAGAGTTCAAAGCACATTATTTGTCACTTCCTGGTTTGTAGTATCAGCACTCTTTCCAAGGTTGCAGGTCAGAATGCAGAATTGGTAGTTACACCTCACTCTACAGGTTCCTAAGCCACTCCTACTAGAAGAGGATAGGTAAACAGGGTTTTATTAAAGGGACAGTTCTCAATTTCTTCTGTTCCACAGAAGATTAGAAACAATAAAATGCAAATGAAAATATCTTGCTTATGCTCAATTACTATGTCAATCTCATTTTAAGGATTAAATATATCAAGGGCTAAATTTCTTCCTCCATGCTATCGCTTTCTATTCATTTCTAGCAATGTCATTATTACTTCTTCATGTGCCACTTCTTCAGTATTGATGTAGCACCTCATCAGACTCATGCATTAACCCTTTATCACTATCAAAGATTGAGTTCTTGAGTATTATAAATGGAACGCCAGGAAATGGCAAGAAGAGTGAGCTATTCAGGTCAAGCAATTCCAATAAGCCCTTGGCACATCATTCATCACTGAAAAGTTGACATCTTCATTACTCAATAGTTCTTCCCTTTAAAAATATTTTTTACTTTCTTCAGAATAATTTCCTGGCAGGGACCTGGGATATAATAAACACACAGAGAGTCTCATCTACCAATTCCAATTTCTTTCCTGAAGAAAAATGTTCCTCTAAATAAAAAAATCACAGCTTGCCCGAATTTCTACCTAGGTATTCCATTTAATTTAGTAAGGTGTTAGACAACATCAAATGCTACTCAATGAACTGCAAGGATATCCTTTTGGGGGGTTGCTAAAACCTAATCATTTAATGCAACAGCAGAATGAGGGACCAGAGCAACACTGGAGAATAGCACTCCCTCAAACAAAGAAAGCACACATGGGGGATACAGTACACTGTCTAAAAATCAATGCTTTTGGCATGTTATGGAAATTCTCATGGGTTGCAATTATAGATAGATATCCTTACTCTATTATGGTAACCAAACTGCTATGAGAAAAATATACCTTAGCTATACTGTAAATGATCATATATACTAAGATCATATATACTTATATGCTAAATATAAAAATTCCTATAGTAAACCATCAGTAAGTATTCAGTAAATTTAGTAGGTTTACAAGGGAAAACAGAACCTAAGACTGAGCCCCAAGAAAGCCTGGCACACAAAGGAGTGGCCAGCAAAAAAAAAAAATGAAGGAAATACCAGACAGGTAAGAGGGAAGTCCAGAAGGAATGATGTCATGGAATTCAAGGAAAGAAGGTGCTTCAAAATGGAGGGAGTGTGTCGTAGTGTGGAATGTTGCTGACAGATCAAGTACATGGAGAACATCCATGGCAAGTGCAAGCATGCCAAGGAAACAGCCTGGCAAGCCAGTTCACCAAGACTAGCAGGTGGAAGAAGGGAAAGGGGGGGGGGGCGGAAGGAAGAGAAGGGAGAAGGAAAGAGTCAGTGGGGAAGAGGGAAGCAGCCAGGGCATGAGGGGCTTTGTATGCCATGCTGAGGAATATAGGGTTTACACTGTTAAAATATGAAAAGCCAGGGCACCTGGGTGGCTCAGTTGGGTTAAACATCAGACTTTAGCTCAGGTCATGATCTCGCGGTTCCTGAGTTCAAATCCCACACTGGGTTCTCTGCTGTCAGTGTACAGTCTGCTTCAGCTCCTCTGTCCCTCCCTCTCTCTCTCTCTCTCTCTCTCTGCTCCTCCCCAAGTCATGGTCTCTCTCTCTCTCTCTCTCTCTCTCTCTCTCTCTCTCAAAAATAAACATTAAAAAAATTAAAATATAAAAAGCCACCTAATGGTTTCACATAGAAAAGTAAAAAGTTCAAACCTGTTTTTTGAAAGATACACTTTTAAAACCATTATCACTTTGGTAACAATCTAAAGGACAAATTACAGTGTTAAAAAGAGATATTTAGGAGACTATTGTAATGGCTCAAGGTAGAAATGATGAGGGCCCTGGTGAACAACACAACATGGTTAGGGAAGGAGAGGTAAGGAACAAGGATACATCCAGGTTTCTGGCTTGGGTGACCAGGTAGAAGGAGGTACACTTCACCAACTGAGGGAAAACAGGTGGAGGAGTTCTGCTAACCAACAAGGTAAAACAGAGGGAACAATATAAGAATACAAATACTTTTCCATTACCAGGCTATTATATAGAAAACGTGACTAAAACAGTTAGCAATTTTACACTTATTTTTTCAGGCAGGTTTGAATGTTGTACTTAGATTTATAGCACTACTGGAAAACTTCTAGATTTCCAAGTACAGGAATTCCAAAACAAGTGATCACTGGGGAGAGTCACAAGAAAGAATAAGGGGATTTGACAAGACTGAGGAGTCTGCAGGAGAAGGCTGGATGACACTCTTCCAAAAGGTCTCAGAATTTGACATTAACTTCCTAAACTGACCGCCTTTTGGAGAATGGCCCCAGCACTGTCAGTGGCCTGTAGTTGCACTCAGAGTGGCTAGCTTTAACAAGCCACACTCATATACTGCATATACTCTGTCAGTGGTAAATGCACTAATGCACAACAGGGGGACAGTCCTTTCTAGTCACTGGAAATCTTTCATTCCGCCACACAGGGTGCTCAACACCTTGTAAGTCAGGTATTACTAATCAGAAATTTGCATGATAAGCATGGAATCAGAGCAAAGGTAGACAGTTTAAAGGACCAACTGTGATGTTGGTGTGGACTGATGATTCATCTCTGTACATTTCTCTAGCGATCTCAGTTGGCCTCTGTAACTCTATTTTTCTGTCCTAAGTTCTTGGCCTAAGTCCAGCCAACCCCCCTTCAGACTGACATATTTGTTCTTTATACATACGAGTATAATCAACCGTTTTATTTATTTTTAAAATGTTTATTTCTGAGAGAGAGAGAGAGACAGAGACAGAGAGAGAGAGAGGTAGGGACAGAGAGAGAGGAGGAGAGAGGATCCAAAGCAGGCTCTGCGCTGACAGCAGCAAGACCAATGAGGGGCTGGAACTCATGAACTGTGAGATCATGACCTAAGCAGAAGTCAGATGCTTAACCAACTGAGTCACTCAGGCACCCCCAACCATTTTAAATCCATTTTTCCCCAACACACCTGAGGAATAGGACACCCTTTTGTCATTCTCCTATTAGCAATTCCCAAAACAGAAGCTGGAATGACATGAATCAAAATTTGGAGGGGTGGGGGGTCTGTGTATATCAGAAGAGCTCCTCTCATCACCTTACCCCTAGTTCTGACACATGCCCCTGCTTCTGACCTTAGGAAATAAGTCAGAAAGCCAGTCTGTCTCTTTAAGCCTTAGAATTTAAAATGAGTGCAAATTTTTGCTCTCAGAGACTCTGGTTTTAAATAATCAGTCTCAAAATGTATTCTTAAATTTGCATGAAGAGCTAGCTTCATAGCAGCCCCCACATACTGGCAAGAGAGACCACCATTATCTCTCTGAGAGAAAAATAGTACAAAAAGAGCAATTTGACTCTATACACATCCTGCCTGTATTGGCAGGAACATGGAACATGAACACAAGGAACATGAAAGGATTAATATTGAGGCTTGAGCTTTAACCAAAAAAACTTTTAACTTTTAAGCTTTGTTAAAAGTAATAACCTTATTAGGGGCACCTGGGTCTCAGTCAGCTGAGCATCTAACTTCGGCTCATGTCATGATCTCACAGCTTGTGGGTTCGACCCCTGCATCAGGCTCTGTGCTGACAGCTCAGAGCCTGGAGCCTGCTTCGGATTCTGTCTCCTCTGCTCCTCCCCTGCTTGCACAGGCATTCTCTCTCTCTCAAAAATAAATAAACATTAAAAAAATTTTCTTTAAGTAATAACCTTATATATTCATCCTGTTTTCTTGATAATTCAAGTATACAAAAGATAACGTTCCTTTGGCAACTGAGGATTCTTCAGTGTTTCCAAATAATCATTTGTTCTCATGTTGCATAGAGGTTTAAAAAACTGAGTTAAGGCATACCTTGACTGTTGTTTCTGTAACCAAATGCCTGTTTTCTCCTCATCCTTTGCCTTTTCCTTGAGCAGAGAATTGAAAAAGTCTTGTTATTTATTTTTTTTATTAAAAAATTTTTTTTAATGTTTATTTTTGAAAGAGAGAGACAGAGCACGAGCGGGCGAGGGGCAGTGAGAGAGGGAGACACAGAATCTGAAACAGACTCCAGGCTCTGAGGTGTCAGCACAGAGCCCAACGTGGGGCTCGAACCCACAAATCACAAGATCATGACCTGAGCCAAAGTCCGACACTTAACCGATTGAGCCACCCAGGCCCCCCCAGAAACAGTCTTGTTATTTAAATGTAATGATCATCTGGAGTCAAAATCATTAAAGTTTTTTACTAAACTGAATCATTCAAAAAGTATTTATTGAGCATCTACTATGTATAATGTAACACTATAACTTATTGTCCACTCTTGAGAGTAAAGGGCATTGTTGACAGAGTGCCAGACGATACTGAGTAAAACAAGATGTATACCAAAGTTCTATAGTGAATACTGACCTGGTCACTATGAACAATGAACACTATGAACAATGAACAAGACAGACATGGTCCTTATCTTCAGGGAGTTTATAGTCAAGCAAGGAGAACAGAAGTAGAACACAGAATTATATGTATAATGAACTTTACAAAGGAAAATTGCAAGATGTTATAGAAAGGTAAAGGAATGGACTTGACTTGGTCTCATTAATGAGTTCCATTTCAAACTAGGGGCGGGAAAGAAGCAGGCACAAAGACCATGCTTGAACACCTACTGTAGGGGGAGCAGGGGAGAAAGGCAGAACATTTAAGAATGGGGAGGATGTGTTGAGATGAAGCTGGAATGGTGGGCTGGGGCCTGATCATGGGGTCACTAGATAAAATTTTAGATTTTTATTCCAAGGGAAATGGGTATTAAGCAGGAAGCTAATATTGGTAGGCATACATTTTAAAAAAGATAAATTTGGCTGTAGTATTGTTCAGAGGTCAAAAACTTCCTGTGAAAGGCCATACGGTAAATATTTTAGGCTTTGTAAGCCAGTCTCTTGCAAATACTCAACTCTGCTGCTGCAGTGTGAAAGCATCCATATAATAAATAAACAAAAGAATGTGGCTATGTTTCAGTAAAATTTTATTAATGGACAAGGAAATGTGAATTTCATATAATTGTGCCATGAAATATTATTCTTCTTTTGATTTTTTTAAAACCAACTTAAAAATGGTAAGCCATTCCTACTTTGTGGACTATACAAAAACAGATGGCAAGATTGTTTGGCTCTGAAATAGAACATGGAAGGGGTAGGAGCTTTAAACAAAATAGCTGAGGATGGGGAAAGGCCTACAGTATTATCTTAAACCATGGTTGCACACTTCTTCACAAAAGACAGAAACCACCAATTGTTTGTATCAAAGAATGGAGCTGCCACTGTCTTTTGGCCCCACAAATTGCAGATACTCAACGTGCTGTCTATAAAAATGGTGCTGGGGAGCCTGGGTCATCATCTAATGGGTAATCATCTGACTTTAGCTCAGGTCATGATCCCACTGTACAGGAGTTCAAGCCCTACCTCAGGCTCTGTGCTGACAGCTCAGAGCCTGAAGCCTGCTTCAAATTCTGTGTCTCCCTTTCTCTTTGCCCCTACCCCGCTCATACTCTGTTTCTCTCTCAAAAATAAATAAGCATTAAAAAAAAATTTAGGAAAAGGTGCTAAGCTCAAAGGTTGTGAACTAAGCTGAAGTGCTATAAATTACTGCATGACTAACCATAGTGACAGGTTAAACACATGTCTACACACTGAGGATTTATGTTAAGCTAAGTCAAATATCTGAAATAAACTGTTCTTTCTGAAGCAATACATCAGACGAAGCTTATGAATGAAAAAAATGTACTTTTAAAAGCATTCTTTCTGAAAGGCATCGTATTTGCCTCTAGCTATTTTCCTTTTTTGTGGATTTATTTTACTGGAGAAATCAATAAAACACACAGAACACACACACACACACACACACACACACACACACACACACAATTTAAAAATCATTTTGTTGGGGTGCCTGGGTGGCTCAGTCGGTTAAGCATCTGACTTCGGCTCAGGTCACGATCTCACAGTCTGTGAGTTCGAGCCCCACGTCGGGCTCTGGGCTGATGGTTCAGAGCCTGGAGCCTGCTTCCGATTCTGTGTCTCCCTCTCTCTCTGCCCCTCCCCCATTCATGCTCTGTCTCTCTCTGTCTCAAAAATAAAAAAAAAATTTAAAAAAACGTTAAAAAAAATTTTTTTAAATAAAAATCATTTTGTTGTATTTACCTTAATCTTTTTTCTAGATTAGTTTGCTTTGTTTTTAAGGCCTTGTCATGTAAGAAGTAAAACTAAGTAAGACATACTTACTCTTACTCTCAGATCCCCAGTCACAAGTAAACATAAATATAATATTCTGAACTTAAATTCTCTAAAAATATTTTGTAATTAAATTTTTTTTCATTTTACATATTTGAGAGAGGGTGTACATGGGAGAGAGGGGCAGAGGGAAAGAGAAAGAAAATCTTAAGCAGGCAACACGCTCAGCACAGAGCCCAACACAGGGGTCAATACCACGGCCTTGGGATCATGACCTGAACTGAAATCAAGAGTCACATGCTCAACCGACTTAGTCACCCAAGTGCCCCTAAAAATATTTTTTGGGAAAAAAAAAAATATATATGTGTGTGTGTGTATATGTGCATAATATATATATATATATAATGTATTATTCAAATGGCTTAGGTTTTTTATAGAATTTTGTAGTTATACTGTATATTTTATGGATTTTGCTTTTTTGAAAGAATAGTATTATGAAAGATCAAGAAATCTAAGCAATGCGGCTTTATCACTTTCAAAAACTATAAGGCAACTGAAGTGTGTAAAAATTGCAGACAATACTAAAACTATACCAAGCACTTTGCATTATGCCTGACAACTAACACCTCATAACTGAGAATTGCTACAATTGTTACAGATATTAGTATGTTTTAAAAAACTGTTTTTCAAAGATCACTAGGAAAATACAGGAAGGGTGGTTTTGGTTTTGTTTTCTAGTTCCTTTTCCAGGTGAATTCCACAATGTTTAAAATTCTAGTGAGGTCAGTTTTATTTTTTATTTTTTTTAAAATTATTTAATGTTTATTTTTGAGAGAGACAGAGACAGAATGTGAATGGGGGAGGAACATAGAGACAGGGAGACACAGAATCCAAAGCAGGTTCCATGCTCCAAGAGCTCAATGCAGAGCCGGACACGGGGCTCAAACCCACAAACCCAAAAGTGAGATCATGACTGAGCCGAAGTCAGACGCTTAACTGACTGAGCCACCCAGGAGCCCCCATGGTGAGGACAGTTTTAAAACTGAGATCTCATCTCCAACTTTAGTTGGAGTTTAAGTTCTGTATTGTATTTAACACACAATATGCTTAAACATTGATTTTGTTTTAGTATATAGCAGAAATGGCTACCATTCTGTTTATTAAAATGAGGGTATGGTATCCAATCAAGATAGTCACAAGTTCAATGTGAAAGAACCAAATAATCCAAAGATATAAAAAGCAAAACTACAATAAAGATGGTGACACTCCTTTTGTACACATCAAGAACACAGGTGACATCAGGATCTTTTCAAAGAGGTTTACATTTTACTCCCACCCAGTAAATGCTTTGGTGGCCTTAAAAGTACCATGGAATTACCTTTCTTCCTCCCACTTCAAAGAGCTTTTTAAATTTTTTTTCATTACAGTTCAAATCTGTTTCTTCCTTGGCTCATCTGTAAACCTAAACTTTATCACTTCTCTGGAGTTGCTTGTTTTCATAAGGATGTATCTCAACTTTCTCACCTGTAAGTGCAAATGGGATGTGGGGAGGATGCACATAACCAAATGCAGGTTGCAATAGCAGTCTTTGGCTCCTTATTAAAATGAGGGATGCAACTGGGGGATTCCCAAAAAACTCAGAAAACTTGGCATTGGAGGGTAGCATTAGACAGGTCTCTAGGGCAACACTGGCGTTTTCAGCCCATACCAGTAAGAGCAGCCCAGTGTAATTACAACAAATAACCGAACATGGTGGGCCTAACATAGGGGAAACAGGCTTTCTGCAGCACAACGCTGAAAGGGCAACGCAGAGCTGTAGGGCAGGAAGTCTTTGTGCAGCTGCCCCATACTCCTGCAGGTGGCTGCCGCACACTACCAGACCAGGCATCCATGGGCCGCCACCCCTAGCATTGCCCAGGCCAAGAACATGGGTACAGGGCTCTGGGGAGCCTGGGTGCCCAAACACCAAAAAACACTCATGGGGACGAGGCGAGCTTGCACATGGTGCTTCACTGCCAGTCTTGTCTATTCACTTAAGGAGGGAGGAGGGGTTGGGCTCGGCAAGCTCCCCACCCTCACCCATGTCTCTCCTCTCTGCTCCAACTGGGGACTTCCAGGCCACTTCTCCGTGTCCCCAGCACTCTGAGAAAGTGAAAGCAGCCAAGTGGGGCACTGTTTGGTAGACCGTAACTTCAGCAGCTGCCCCAAAGTTCGAAAACCATTCAACCCTAAGAGCCACAAAGGCCACAATTTGTCCACTCCAGTGAGTGGCTTAGCTGGAGAGTGGGGAGGAGAGGAGGTAAAGTTCTGGCCTCCAATGTTTAAGCTTCAGCTGCAAAGAAGCCTTTCTTACCAGCTGGAAATCTCTACACGACCCCCCAAGCCATTTTTTTTAAAATGACAGATTTATTGAGCTATAATTCACATATCACAAAATTTACTTTAAATGTACAACTGAGACGTTTCTAGCATATGCTGAGCTGTACAATTATCACCACTAAGTCTAGAACATTTTCATACACCCAAAAGATACCCAAATCCATTAGCAGTCACTTTTCATTTCTCCCTCCTCCTGGAAACAAACTTACTCTCTACTTCTATGACTTTGCCTATACTGGACATTTCATAAAAGCAGGATCATGCAATATATGTTCTTTGGGGACTGGCTTTTTTCACATAGCATAATGTTTCAAGGATCATCTATGTTGTAACATGTATCATTACTTCCCTCATTTGTATTGATGAATAATACTCTATTTTGTGAATAGACACTCTGTTTACCCATTCATCAGTTGATGAACATTTAGGATATTTCCACTTTTTTGGCTTTGTGAATAATGCTAAGAACCTTCAAGTGCAAGTTTCTGTGTGAATATATGCTTTCAATTCTCATGCATAAAAACCTAGGAGTGGAATTGCTGGGTCACGCAAAAACTATGTTTAACATTATAAAAACTGCCAAGCTGTTTTTTCAGTTTTCAAAATTTTAGAACCCCACCAGCAATGTATGAGGGCTCTAGTTTCTCCACATCCTTAACTGTTGTCAAGGTCTGCTTTTTATTTTAGCTGTCTCAATGAATGTGAAGTAGTATCTTGGTGTGGTTTTATGTTTCCCGAATGGCTAATGACATTGTGCACCTTTGCATGCACTTACTCGCCATTTGTAGATCTTTGCAGAAATGACTATTCAAATCCTTTGCCCATTTTCTTAATAGGTTATTTGTCTTTTTGTTGTTGTTGAGTTGTAATAGTTCCTTCTATGTTCTACATATGAATGTCTTATCAGAAACATAACTTGCAAATATTTTCTCCTAGTCCTTGAGTTGTCTTTTCACTTTCTTGATGGATACCTTCAAGTGTAAAAGTTTTGAATTAAAGTCCAATTTATTTTTTTGTCACTTGAGGTTTTGATATCATATCTAAGAAACAACTATCTAATCCAAAAGTCATAAAGATTCACAGCTACAGTTTCTTCTGAGAGTTTTATACTTTAAGATCTTACATTTAAGTCTGTGATCCATTTTGACTTAATTATTGTATACCATCTAAAGTAGGAATCAAAATTCATTCTTTAGTATGTGCTATCTAGTTGTGCCAGCACCATTTGGTGAAAAGACTTCTTTCCCTGTTGAATTATTTTGGTACCCTTGTCAAAAATCAATTTAAGCCTGGTAAGTGTAAGATTTTATTTCTGGACTCTCCATTCTATTCCATTAATGTATATGTCTAGACTTACACCAGTAAACTTACTGCCTTGATTATTGCAGCTTTACAGTAAACATCAAAAAAAAAAAAAAGTCCAAGTCCTCCAATGTTATGGACTGAATTGCATTCTCCTAAATTTTATATGTGAAGCCCTAACCCCCCAATGTGACTATATTTGAAAACAGGGACTTTAAGGAGAAAATTAAAGTTAATGAAGTTGCTATGGTTTGAATTGTGTCCTCCCCCCTGAAATTCGTATGTTGAAGCGCTAACTCCCCATGTGATATTATTTGCAGGTGAGGCCTTTGGGAGATAATTAGGTTTAGATGAGGTAAATGAGGGCGGGACTCTCATGATAAGATTAGTGCCTTTATAAGAAAAGACACCAGAAAGTTTGCTCACTCTGGCTCTGGCTCTCTCTCTCCTTCCCTGCTATGTCAGGACACAATGAGAAAGCAAGAAGTATTCTCACCAGAACCCAACCAAAGCTGGCATCCTGATTTCAGATTTCCAGCCCCCAGAACTATGAGGAAATAAATTTCTGTACCTTTAGCCACCCAGTCTACAGCATGTTGTTATAGCAGCTTGAGCTAAGACAGAAGTCATGAGGGTGGGGCCCTAACCTAATAGGACTGCTATTTATATAAGAGGAAGAGATACCTTGGGGTGCCTGGGTGGCTCAGTCAGTTAAGCATCCAACTCTTGATTTTGGTTCAGGTCATGATCTCACTGTCCTAAGTTCAAGGCCCACGTTGAGCTCCATGCCCAGCATGGAGCCTCCTTAAGAGTCTCTCTCTCTCCCTCCCTCTGCCCCTCTCCTGCTTTCATGCTCTCTCTCTCTCAAAAAAACAAACAAACAAAAAACCCACATAAAAATAATGAAAAAAAAAAAAGGGAAGAGATACCAGGAATGTGCATGAACAGAGGGAAAACCAGTGAGAAGGTTGCAAGCCAATGAGAGGGGTCTCACCAGAAATTCACCCTGCCCATTCCACGATCTTGGACTTTCAGCTTCTGGAAGGGTGAGAAAATACATTTATGCTGTTTAAGCCACCCAGTCTGTAGTATTTTGTAATGGCAGCCCTAACAGACTAATTCATCTAATTTTATTCTCCTTCTTCAAGATTGTTTTGACTATTCTGGGTACCTTGCATTTCCATATGAGTTTTAGGATCTGCTTGTCAATTTCTTTAAAAAAAAAAAAGCCAGTTGGGATTTTGATAGGGATTGCACTGAATCTGCATATCAATTTGGGGAGTATTGCCAACTTAACAATATCAAGTCTTCTGATCCATGAGCATGAGACTCTTTTCACTTGTATTGTTTAATTTCTTCTCACAATATTTAGTAGCTTTCAGTGTTCATCTTAAAGTTCTTTTGTTAAATTTGTTCCCAAGTATTTTATTCTTTTTGATAGTATTATAAATGAACTATTTTTGGGGTGCCTGGGTGGCTCAGTCAGTTAAGCATCCAACTTCGGTTCAAGTCATGATCTCACAGTTCACGGGTTTGAGCCCCGTGTCGGGCTCTGTGCTGACAGCTCAAAGCCTGGAGCCTGCTTTGGATTCTATATCTCCCTCTCTCTCTGCCCCTCCCTCATTCATGCTCTCTCTCTGTCTCTCAAAAATAAATAAAAGTTAAAAAAAAATTTATAAATGAACTATATTTTTTTTAATTTTGGATTGTTCATTTTGAGTGTATAGAAATATATAATTGATTTTTGTATTTTGATCATATGTTCTGCAACTTGCTGAACTTATTAGTTCTAATGGGTTTTTATGGATTTCCTTAGAATTTTACATATACAAAAACATACTATCTACCAGTGGAGATAGTTTTATTTCTTCATTTTTAATTGGACGTCTTTTACTTCTTTTTTTTTTTTTTTTTTTTTTTGCCTAATTTCCCTGGCTAGAGCCTTCAATACAATGTTGAACAGAAATGAAAAGAAAGATTGTAATTTGGCCCAGGTCATGATATCAAAGTTCATGGGTTCAAGCCCTGCCTAGGGCTCTCTGCTGTCAGTGCTGAGCCGGCTTTGGATCCTGTTTCCCTCTCTCTGCCCCTCCCCAGCTCTCATGTGCGTGCACACACACACTCTCACTCTCTTTCTCAAAAATAAACATTAAAAAAAAAGAAAGGAAGAAAGAAATGGTAAGAAACTACATCCTTGTCTTGTTCTTGACCTGAGGTGGGAAGCATTGATCTCTTACCATTAAGTATGTTAGTTTTATTAGATCAAAGAAATTCCCTGCTAGTCCCACTTAATTTTTTTTTTTTTATCATGAAAAGATGTTGGCTCTTGTCACATTTTTTCTGTATTGATTGAAATGATCATGTCATTTTTGTCCTTTATTCTACTAATATAGTGTATTACACTGACTGAAATTCATAGGTTGAATCACCTGTATAAATTCTACCTAGTCACAGCATATAATCATTTTTATATGTGGCTGGATTTGTTTTGCTAAATTCGCTTGGATTTTGGTTTGGTTTTGTTGAGCATTTTTATGTCTATAATCATAGACAAAATGAACAGAGACACAATGAACATAAAAATTGTCCAGTAGGTTTCTTGTGATGTTCTTTGTCTGGTTTTGGTTATCAAAGGAACAGTGGCCTCAATGACTGAGTTGGGAAGTATTCTCTCCTCTTCTATTTTTTGAAATACACTGTGAAGGACTGATGTTAATTCTACTGTAAACATTTGGCACAATTCACCAAAGAAGCCATCTGGACCTGAGATTTCCTTTGTAGGTAGACTTTTTTTTTATTGCTAATTCAATCTCTTTTGTTGTTATAGGTCTATTCAGATTTTTCATTTCTACTTGAGTCAGTTGCAGTGTTTTATGACTTTCTAGTCACAAGTGTGTCCATTTCATTTAGACTAATTTGTTGGCATACAATGTTCATGGTAAGAATCCTCTTCATTTTGTTTTTTTTTTTTTAATATGAAATTTATTGTCAAATTGGTTTCCATACAACACCCAGTGCTCATCCCAAAAGGTGCCCTCCTCAATACCCATCACCTACCCACCCCTCCCTCCCACCTCCCATCAACCCTCAGTTTGCTCTCAGTTTTTAAGAGTCTCTTATGTTTTGGCTCCCTCCCTCTCTAACCTTTTTTTTTTCTTCCCCTCCCCCATGGGTTCCTGTTAAGTTTCTCAGGATCCACATAAGAGTGAAAATATATGGCATCTGTCTTTCTCTGTATGACTTATTTCACTTAGCATCACACTCTCCAGTTCCATCCACGTTGCTACAAAAGGCCATATTTCATTCTTTCTCATTGCCACGTAGTATTCCATTGTGCATATAAACCACAATTTCTTTATCCATTCATCAGTTGATGGGCATTTAGGCTCTTTCCATAATTCGGCTATTGTTGAGAGTGCTGCTATAAACACATAGGGGTACAAGTGCCCCTATGCATCAGCACTCCCGTATCCCTTGGGTAAATTCCTAGCAGTACTATTGCTGGGTCATAGGGTAGATCTATTTTTAATTTTTTGAGGAACCTCCACACTGTTTTCCTGAGTGGCTGCACCAGTTTGCATTCCCACCAACAATGCAAGAGGGTTCCCGTTTCTCCACATCCTCACCAGCATCTATAGTCTCCTGATTTGTTCATTTTAGCCACTCTGACTGGGGTGAGGTCATATCTGAGTGTGGATTTGATTTGTATTTCTCTGATTAGGAGTGAGGTTGAGCATCTTTTCATGTGCCTGTTGGCATCTGGGTGTCTTCTTTAGAGAAGTGTCTATTCATGTATTCTACCCATTTCTTCACTGGATTATTTCTTTTTCGGGTGTGGAGTTTGGTAAGCTCTTTATAGATTTTGGATACTAGCCCTTTGTCTGATATGTCATTTGCAAATATCTTTTCCCATTTGGTTGGTTGCCTTTTAGTTTTGTTGGTTGTTTCTTTTGCAGTGCAGAAGCATTTTATCTTCATGAGGTCCCAATAGTTCATTTTTGCTTTTAATTCCCTTGTCTTTGGGGATGTGTCAAGTAAGAAATTGCTGCGGCTGAGGTCAGAGAGGTTTTCTCCTGCTTTCTCTTCTAGAGTTTTGATGGTTTCTTATCTCACATTCAGGTCCTTTACACATTTTGAGTTTATTTTTGTGAATGGTGTAAGAAAGTGGTCTAGTTTCAATCTTCTGCATGTTGCTGTCCAGTTCTCCCAGCACCATTTGTTAAAGAGTCTGTCTTTTTTCCATTGGATATTCTTTCCTGCTTTGTCAAAGATTAGTTGGCCATACGTGTGTGGGTCTAGTTCTGGGGTTTCTATTCCATTCCATTGGTCTATGTGTCTGTTTTTGTGCCAATACCATGCTGTCTTGATGATTATAGCTTTGTAGTAGAGGCTTAAGTCTGGGATTGTGATGCCTCCTACTTTGGTCTTCTTCTTCAAAATTACTTTGGCTATTCAGGATCTTTTGTGGTTCCACACAAATTTTAGGATTGCTTGTTCTAGCTTCAACAAGAATGCTGGTGCAATTTTGATTAGGATTGCATTGAATGTGTAGATTGCTTTGGGTAGTATTGACATTTTAACAATATTTATTCTTCCAATCCATGAGCACGGAATCTTTTTCCATTTATTTATGTCTTCTTCAATTTCTTCATAAGCTTTCTATAGTTTTCAGCATACAGATCTTTTACATCTTTTGTTAGGTTTATTCCTAGATATTTTATGCTTCTTCGTGCAGTTGTGAATGGGATCAGTTTCTTTATTTGTCTTTCTGTTGCTTCATTGTTAGTGTATAAGAATGCAACTGATTTCTGTACATTGATTTTGTATCCTGCAACTTTGCTGAATTCATGTATCAGTTCTAGCAGACTTTGGTGGAGTCTATCGGGTTTTCCATGTATAATATCATGTCATCTGCAAAAAGTGAAAGCTTGACTTCATCTTTGCCAATTTTGATGCCTGTGATTTCCTTTTGTTGTCTGATTGCTGATGATAGCACTTCCAACACTATGTTAAACAACAGTGGTGAGAGAGGACATCCCTGTCGTGTTCCTGATCTCAGAGGGAAAACTCTCAGTTTTTCCCCATTGAGGATGGTATTAGCTGTGGGCTTTTCATAAATGGCTTTTATGATGTTTAAGTATGTTCCTTCTATCCCGACTTTCTCGAGGGTTTTTATTAAGAAATGATGCTGAATTTTCTCAAATGTTTTCTCTGCATTGATTGACAGGATCATATGGTTCTTATCTTTTCTTTTATTAATGTGATGTATCATGTTGATTGATTTGCGAATGTTGAACCAGCCCTGCATCCCAGGAATGAATACCACTTGATCATGGTGAATAATTCTTTTTATATGCTATTGAACTCGATTTGCTAGTATCTTATTGAGAATTTTTGCATCCATATTCATCAGGGATATTGGCCTGTAGTTCTCTTTTTTTGCTGGGTCTCTGTCTGGTTTGGAAATCAAAGTAATGCCGGCTTCATAGAATGAGTCTGAAAGTTTTCCTTCCCTTTCTATTTTTTTGGAACAGCTTGAGAAGGAGAGGTATTATCTCTGCTTTAAATGTCTGGTAGAATTCCCCAGGGAAGCCATCTGGTCCTGGACTCTTATTTGTTGGGAGATTTTTGATAAATGATCCAATTTCTTCGCTGGTTATGGGTCTGTTCAAGTTTTCTATTTCTTTCTGTTTGAGTTTTGGAAGTGTGTGGGTGCTTAGGAATTTGTCCATTTCTTCCCGGGTGTCCAGTTTGTTGGCATATAATTTTTCATAGTATTCCCTGATAATTGCTTGTATTTCTGAGGGATTGGTTGTAATAATTCTATTTTCATTCATGATTTTATCTATTTGTGTCATCTCCCTTTTCTTTTTGAGAAGCCTGGCTAGAGGTTTATCAATTTTGTTTATTTTTTCAAAAAAACCAACTCTTGGTTTCATTGATCTGCTCTACAGTTTTTTTAGATTCTATATTGTTTATTTCCGCTCTGATCTTTATTATTTCCCTTCTTCTTCTGGGTTTGGGGTGTCTTTGCTGTTCTGCTTCTATTTCCTTTAGGTGTGCTGTTAGATTTTGTATTTGGGATTTTTCTTGTTTCTTGACATAGGCCTGGATTGCAATGTATTTTCCTCTCAGGACTGCCTTCGCTGCATCCCAAAGTGTTTGGATTGTTTTATTTTCATTTTCGTTTGTTTCCATATATTTTTTAATTTCTTCTCTAATTGCCTGGTTGACCCACTCATTCTTTAGTAGTTGTTTAACCTCCATGCTTTTGGAGGTTTTCCAGACTCCAAAAAGTCTTGTGGTTGATTTCAAGCTTCATAGCATTGTGGTCTGAAAGTATGCATGGTATGATCTCAATTCTTGTATACTTATGAAGGGCTGTTTTGTGACCCAGTATGTGATCTATCTTGGAGAATGTTCCATGTGCACTCGAGAAGAAAATATACTCTGTTGCTTTGGGATTCAGAGTTCTAAATATATCTGTCAAGCCATCTGATCCAATGTATCATTCAGGGCCCTTGTTTCTTTATTGATCCTGTGTCTAGATGATCTATCCATTATTGTAAGTGGAGTATTAAAGTCCCCTGCAATTACCACATTCTTATCAATAAGGTTGCTTATGTTTGTGATTAATTCTTTTATATATTTGGGGCTCCCGTATTCAGTGCATAGACATTTATAATTGTTAGCTCTTACTGATGGATAGACCCTGTAATGGTTATATAATGCCCTTCTTCATCTCTTGTTACAGCCTTTAAAGTCTAGTTTGTCTGATACAAGTATGGCTACTCCAGCTTTCTTTTGACTTCCAGTAGCATGATAGATAGTTCTCCATTCCCTCACTTTCAATCTGAAGGTGTCCTCAGGTCTAAAATGAGTCTCTTGTAGACAGCAAATAGATGGGTCTTGGTTTTTTATACATTCTGATACCCTATGTCTTTTGGTTGGAGCATTTAGTCCATTTACATTCAGTGTTATTATAGAAAGATATGGGTTTAGAGTCATTGTGATGTCTGTAGGTTTCATGCTTGTAGTGAAGTCTCTGGTACTTTGTGGTCCTTGCAACAGTTCACTCACAGAATCCCCCTTAGGATCTCTTTGTAGGGCTGGTTTAGTGGTGACGAATTCCTTCAGTTTTTGTCCTTTATCTCTCCTTCTATTCTGAATGACAGACTTGCTGGAGAAAGGATTCTCGGCTGCATATTTTTTCTGTTCATCACATTGAAGATTTCCTGCCATTCCTTTCTGGCCTGCCAAGTTTCAGTAGATAGGTCTGTCACTAGTCTTATCGGTCTCCCTTTATACGTTAGAGCATGTTTATCCCTAGCTGCTTTCAGAATTTTCTCTTTATCCTTGTATTTTGCCAGTTTCACTATGACATGTCATGCAGAAGATTGATACAAGTTATGTCTAAGGGAGTTCTCTGTGCCTCTGGATTTCAATGCCTTTTTCCTTCCCCAGATCAGGGAAGTTCTCAGCTATGATTTGTTCAAGTACACCTTCAGCCCCTTTCTCTCTCTCTTCCTCTTCTGGAATTCCTATTATATGGATATTGTTATGTTTGATTGCATCACTGAATTCTCTAATTCTGCCCTCATACTCCTGGATTTTTTTATCTTGTTTTCTCAGCTTCCTCTTTTTCCATAATTTTATCTTCTAATTCACCTATTCTCTCCTCTGCCCCTTCAATCCGAGCTGTGGTCACCTCCATTTTATTATGCACCTCATTTATAGCATTTTTTAGCTCCTCCTATTTCTTAGTCCCTTGATCTCTGTAGCAATAGATTCTCTGCTGTTCTCTATAATTTTTTCAAGCCCAGCGATTAATTTTATGACTATTATTATAATTCTTGTTCCGTTATATTGCTTAAATCGTTTCTGATCAATTCGATAGCTGTCGCTACTTCCTGGAGTTTCTTTTGAGGAGAATTCTTTCGTTTCGTCATTTTGGATAGTCCCTGGGGTGGCGTGGAACTGCAGGGCACTTCCCCTGTGCTGTCTGGAGTAACTTGTGTTGGTGGACGGGGCCACAGTCAGACCCGATGTCTGTCCCCAGCCCACCACTGGGGCTACAGTCAGACTGGTGTGTACCTTATCTTCCTCTCTCCCAGGGGCAGGACTCACTGTGCAGTGGTGTGGCCCCTGTCTGGGCTACTTACACACTTCCAGCCTTGTGGTGCTGCTTTGATGGGATCTGGCGTATTAACCGGGGTGGATCCACAAGGTGCACAGGGGTGGGAGGGGCAGGCTCAGCTAGCTTTGCTGTGGGTGGTCCCCTGTAGCACCGGCCCTGCAGCACCGGGAGGGAGGCCAACCTGTCAGAGTTATGAATCCACAGAAGCACAGCGTTGGGTGTTTGCGCAGTGCACAAGCAAGTTCGGTGAACTGGTTCCCTTTGGGGTTTCGGCTGGGGGATGGGAGAGGGAGATGGCGCTGGCCAGCGCCTTTGTTCCTGGTCAGCAGAGCTCTGTCTTCCAGGGCTCTACACCTCTCCCTCCTGTTGTCCTCTCACCCTCCCACTCTCTGAGCAGAGCTGTTGACTTATAACATTCCAGATGTTAAGTCCCGCTGGCCATCAGAACTCATGTAGTCCGGCCCCTCCACTTTTGCAAGCCAGACTCAGGCTCTGCCTTGCCAGGTGGGCTGCCCCTCCACCGCGCTGGCTCCCTCCCGCCAGTCCGTGTAGCGCGCACCGCCTCTCCGCCCTTCCTACCCTCTTCCGTGGGCCTCTTGTCTATGCTTGGCTCCAGAGAGTCCATTCTGCTAGTCTTCTGGTGGTTTTCTGGGTTATTTAGGCAGGTATGGATGGAATCTAAGTGATCAGCAGGACGAGGTGAGCCCAGCGTCCTCCTACGCCGCCATCTTCCTGAATCCTCTTCATTTTGTAGGGTCAGTAGTAATGTTTCCAGTTTCACTTCTGAATTTAATAATTTTAATATTTTTTTCTTGTTCAGTCTAGCTAAAAATTGTCAACTTTATTGATCTTTTCAAAGAAAAATCTTTGGTTCTGTTGATCATCTTTTTGAAATCTCTTTTTCATTCACTTCTGTTCTAATGTTTAGTACTTCCTTACTTCTATTTCCTTTAAGTTTAGTGTGTTTTCTTTACTCTAATTTCTTAAGGTGAAAAGTTAGGTTATTCATTTGAAATCATTCTTCTTTTATAATATAGATATTTATAGTTATAATATCCCCCTTTTAGCACTGCTTTAACTGTACCTCATGAGTTCTAGTATGTTGTCTTTTTGTTTTCATTTAACTCAAACTATGTTCTAATTTATCTTGTGAATTCTTCTTGGACTCTGGTTATTTAGGAATTTTCTATTTAATACCCACTTTTTATGAATTTCCCAAACATCTGTTATTGAGTTCTAATTTCATTCCATTGTGGTCCACTGTATTATTTCAATACTCTTGAATTACTAAGGTTTCTTTTATGGTCTAGCATATTGTCTGTCCTGGTGAATGTTCCATGTATACTTGAGAAGGATGTGTATTCTGTTTTGAGTGGACTGTCCCTTAGATGTCTTTTAGTTCTAGTTAGTTTATAGTTTTGTTCAAGTCTTCTGTTTCCTTGTTGATCTCCTTGGTTGTTCTACACATAATTGAAAGTGGGGTGTTGAAATCTCCAACTATTATTGTTGAATTGTCTGTTTCCCCCTTCAATTCTGCCAGGTTTGTTTCATGTATTTTAGGGCTCTGTTATTAGGTGTATATAAGTTTATAAATTGTTATGCATTGACTCTTTTAGTATTATAAAATATTATTCCTTGTCTCTATTAATTTTTGTTTTACAGTCTATTTTGTTTGATACTACCGCAGTCACTTCAACTTTCTTTTGGTTACTATTTGTATGGTATATTTTGTTTTCATCCTTTTATTGTCCATCTGTTTGTATCTTTAAATCTAACATATTTCATATAGATAGCATATAGTTGGATCAAGTTTTTTTTTCATTCTTTCTGCCTACCTCTGCCTTCTGATTAAAGTGCTTAATCTTTTATGTTTAATGATTTAATGGCTATGTTTAATAGCCATTTTGCTATTTTTTTCTATGTGTCTTATATCTTGTTAGTCCCTCTATTCTTCCATTACTGCCTTCTTATGTGTGAAATAGATCTAGTGTACCATTTTCATTCCCTTGATATTTCTTTTACTATATTTTTAAAGCTATTTTCTTGGTGGTTACCCTGAGGATTTGCAGTAGTCCCTCCCCCCTTATCTACAAGTTCAGTTTCCCCAGTTTTAGTTACCCAAAGTCAATCACAGGAAGTAGACTGTCCTCCTTCTGACATACCATCAGAATAAGTAGCACAACAATACATCACAATGCTATGTCATTCGCCTCACTTCATTTCATCATGCAGTCATTTGATAATCTCATATCATCAAGAAGAAAGATGAGTATAGCATAATAAGGTATTTTAAGAGAAAGAAAGATACCACATTCACATAACTTCTATTATAGTATATTGTTACAATTATTCTATGTAGCTATTTTTATTAATCTCTTACCATGCCTAATTTACAAATTAAATTTTATCATAGGTATGCACATATAGGAAAAAACATAACATATATATTAGTTTCAGTACTGTCTGCAGTTTCAGGCATCCACTGTGGGTCTTGGACCATATCCCCTATAGATAAAGGGGAGACTACTATACAATCAACATCTTAACATAACTATGGATTCTATTTTGCTTCGAGTTTCTTCTTGGAATTTCAATAGTCTAGTCAAAATTAACTCCAAAAACATAAAAAGGAACTTTCAACTCACAAACACTGTTGAGGTACACATTGGGATGTTGCCATTATAATAAGTACCTGCCTCTGGTATGAACACTTACCTTGTCTAATAGTACATTCTGCCACAACCTAAAGATACTGAGGTAACTTCTGTCTCTGGCACCAAAAGATGTAAAGAAAAACTGCAAAGAAAAACAGAACAATGATTTTAGTGTCATTAAAAAAAAGTGGGAAGGAGTGTCATGAGGATCTGTTGGCACTTGCTATGGTGAAAGCAAACTAATATGACACCATTACCTACTTTATATTTAAAAAAATTTTTTTAATGATTATTTTTGAGAGAGAGAGAGAGAGAGAGAGAGAGAGAGAGAGAGAGAGAGGGAGCGGGGAAGGGACAGAGAGAGGGGGAGACACAGAATTCAAAGCAGGCTCCAGGCTCTGAGCTGTCAGCACAGAGCCCAATGTAGGGCTTGAACGCATGATCCATGAGATAATGACCTGAGCCGAGTTGGATGCTTAATCGACTGAGCCACCCACGTGCCCCTATATATTACTTTTGTTTCACTCTTTGCTAAAACAGAAGAAAAACAGGTAACTGGTACATGAACGAGGTATCTTTAAAAATTGTATCTTACAGGAAGTACAATTTTATCAATATTTACTCAGGAAAGGAGCTTGAAATAGGTAGATATTGATGTACATGTAATTTAACTATTAAAATAATCTTCTTAAAATTTTTTTTTACATTTATTTATTTATTTTGAGAGAGACGACACATCGTGCAAGCAGGGGAGGGACGGGGCGGGGGGGGAGAGAGAGAGAGAGAGAGAGAGAGAATCCCAAGCAGGCTCCGCACCACCACCATGGAGGCTGATGTGGGGCTCAAACCCACAACCAGTGAGATCATGACCAGATCTGAGATCAAGAGGCAGATACCTAATCAACTGAGCCACCCAGGTGCCCTATTTTAAAGATCTTAATTTCAAATAATATCATCTTTCATAGTCTTCTGAAAAATCCAGAAATAGTTAACTTCTACTAATTATATATATATAACACTCCCATGTTAAAACTTAACTTTGGTTTGAATGCTATAGAAAAAAATAGCATGTTTCAATCTTTAATTCTATGTTTGGTTTTAGCTCTATCTCTTCCTCTGCATTTAATTGATTTTGCAAAGTCACGTTTTGAAATAGGCTTTTATGAGAAAATCTGACAAGTGACAGCACTAACGACAGTCTCTCAGTGTATCATCTCTTCCGACCCCATAGTTAGTGACTTTTCATGACTGAGTGGTTATTTTTAGGGATGAGAAAGCTCAGTTGTTGTTTGATTTGTTAAATAACATGTCAAACAAATAATGTTTTGGGTGTTTATACTTTTCATAGAAAGATTTTAAAGTGCTATTTTCTAGTTAGTAAATTGAAATGTTGCTATATATATACTCCATAAAGGAAAATTTTTCATAACAAGCATATATCTAGATTTTCCAAATATGATTACATACATAATATGTAACTTAACGATGACTACTTACTATCCTCTATCTCATTTTCTTAGACCCAAATCATTTTTTTTTTGTATTTTTTGTATTGTAATAATCTTGCAACCTTTTTGTTCAGGTATATAGATAAGAAAAACCTCCTCATTTCTCTTTCACCACTGTCTTATGCTTACTAATTCCCACGTCTTAAACTAAATAACTTATAATCTACTTTATCCACTCATGCATACAATCTACCACTTAGTTCTACAGGTCTTAGTTCCTTGGGTCACTTTTCTTTTCCTTAGTTTCCTCATCTGCAAAATGGGAATAACTATAGTAGCAAACTTTTGTAAAAATTAAATGAGAAAATATATGTAAAGAACTTAACACAGTGTCTTAGAACAAATATATTCAGCAAATGCCAGTTGCTATTAAAATTAAAATGCTTGACCCTGAAATTTCACCAAATATGTGAGGAAAAGTCATACATGAGCTCTAGAAGGCATGGTCAGGCTGTTCACTGCAGCACTGGTGGGTAATAACAAAATATTGGAAATGAACTAACATTAGAACAAGGAAACCATGGTAAATTCATTCTATGAAATACTACACAGCACATGTATAAACAGAAATAGCTCTATCTGTATGTGCTAACCTGTAACTCCAAAAACTGTTAAGCTCTTTTTAAGAAAGGAAAACTGAAAAACAACATGTATAAGATAGAATTTGCTTTTAAAAACAAAGCAGAGGAGGAGCCAAGATGGCAGAACAGCATGGAAATTTTTTCTGCATCTCGCTTCCATGATATACAGCAAGATCAACATTAAACTATCCTGCAAACCTAGAAAACTGATATGAGGATTAACACAACAATCTGCACAACCTGAACCACAGAACTCAGCAGGTACACAGCATGGAGAGGTAAACTGGGGAAGAGAGAAGCTGCGGAGGGCAGGGATCTGTTTTTGCTTGCAGAGAGAGGACAGAGATGGGAGGAGAGTATGGGAAAAGCACCCCCCGCCAAAAGCAGCTGGAAAGAAAGTGGAAACGTGGAAACAGCCTCAGGGATTGAACTATAAAGGGCGAAAGAGGAGGGTTTAAATTGCATTAAGACTCTACAAACAGGGGGAGCACAGAGTCTGAAACTCCACAGCTCAATACCTGGTGGTGCTCTGGTGGGAAAGGCGAATCCCCAGGAGCAGAGTGGACTGCAGGAGATCCTCAGGTCACACAGGGAGAAGTGGTCCCACTACTCGAAGGACATTTGGTAGAGGCTGTGCGACCACCCAGTCCCAGCAGACCCCAGGGAACGACCACATTCACTGGTGCCAGAACAAGGTCGTTAAGGGTGAAGCCTGGTGCCAGACATGTGTTGTGATTTTCCACAATCCCTAGAATGCTGCTGCTACACGATTGCGTGAACTTTTTCTGGGGCGGATTGGCACCCAGCAGCAGTCGATGGGCATCAGCAGCAGCATGGACCTGCGAACATTTCTGGATGTGGATGACACCTGGCCATTGCTCGGTGAGACCCTCTCCCAGAGGATCTGAGAGGATTAAAGCTGCAGTCCCTCAGAAGTGAGGGGTCGGGGAACAGAGCCACATCTGAGATAAAACTCAGGAGGGAGGTGCCTCCTGGCAACCTGATGGCTTGGACACAGACAGTGTAAAAGCAGGAAGTGGACAGAAGCCGGGGACAAAAGACAGGTGCACAATTACTGGTCGGGGAGAGCACATAGTTCCGATACTAGAGACTGGTAGCTGGGTGACACCATTTTCACCCCTCCTGCGCATGCGCATACACACCTACAAGCGCCACAACAATCCACCCCCAGTAAGCTAAGTGGTGCCATCTAGTGGAGAATGGAGCCATTACACTAAGCCCAGACCAACTGGGCCAACCTCGCTCTTTAGGATCACCACAAATCTCTCCGCCTGCTTAGTTTATGGACTATAAAGTACTTCATACTTTGACTTCTAGGAGAAAACACGTAATTTTAATTGTATTTCAGTCTGTTTGCTGCTCCATCTATTCAATTGTCTTTTTTTTCTTTCTTTTTCATTTCTTTTCTTTTTCTTGAATACAGAAAGAGAAAAAATTTTTATTTTCAATTTTTATTAAAATATTATTTTTTATACTATATTTTTTACTTTTTTGTAAATTTTTCAAATTCTATTTTACTTCCATCATTTCATTTTATTCTATTTCACTGTATTCATTTTCTCAAATTTTCAAAAGTTTTCCTTTTTTTTGTTTTTCTTTTTTTATTTTCTTTACTTTTTATCTTTTTTCCCCTTTTTCTCTAATCTATCAAGCTCCTTTCAATTACCAGACAAAACATACCAGTATCTAGCATCATTTATTTGATTTGTGTGTTTATGTTGCTTTTAATGTTTCCATTTTATTTTTTTTCACCTTATTAATTCATTTTCTTCCTTCAAAATGACGAAACAAAGGCATTTCCCCCAAAAGAGCAGGAAGAAACAACAGCCAAGGACTTAATCAACAGAGATACAAGCAAGATGTCTGAAGCAGAATTCAGAATCACGATACTAAGAATACTAGCTGGGGTCGAAAATAGATTATAATCCCTTTCTGTGGAGATAAGAGAAGTAAAAGCTAGTCAGAATAAAATAAAAATGTTATAATTGAGCTGCAATCTCAAATGGATGCCATGGCAGCAATGATGGATGAGGCAGACCAGTGAATCAGCGATATAGAGGACAAATGTATGGAGAATAATGAAGCAGAAAAAAAGAGGGAGACTAAGGTAAAAGAGCACAATTTAAGAATTAGATAAATCAGTGACTCACTAAAAAGGAACAACATCAGAATCACAGGGGGTCCCAGAAGATGAAGAGAGAGAAAAAGGAGTAGAGGGTTAGGTGAGCAAATCATAGCAGAAAACTTTTCTAACCTGGGGAAAGACACAGACATCAAAATCCTGGAAGCACAGAGGACTCCCATAAAATTCAACAAAACCAACCATCAACAAGGCATATCATACTCAAATTCACAAAATACTCAGGCGAGGAAAGAATCATGAGAGCAGCAAGGGAAAAAAAGTCCTTAATCTACAAGGGAAGACAGATCAGGTTTGCAGCAGACCTATCCACAGAAACTTGGCAGGCCAGAAAGGAGTGGCAGGATATCTTCAATGTGCTGAATTGGAAAAATATGCAGTCAAGAATTCTTTATCCAGCAAGGTTGTCATTCAAAATAGAAGGAGAGATTAAAAGTTTCCCAGACAAACAAAAATTAAAGGAGTTCATGACCACTAAACCAGCCCTGCAAGAAGTTTCAAGGGGGACTCTCTGAGGAGAGAAAAGACAGAAAAAAAAAATACCAAAAGCAACGAAGACTAGAAAGGACCAGAGAACACCACCAGAAACTCCCAACTCTACAAGAAACATAATGGCAATAAATTCATATTTTTCAATACTCACTCTAAACATCAATGGACTAAATGCTCCAATCAAAAGACATAGGGTAATGGAATGGATAAGAAAACAAGATCTATCTATGTGCTGTTTACAAGAGACCCACTTTAGACCTAAAGACACCTTCAGATTGAAAGTAAGGAGATGGAGAACCATCTATCGTGCTAATGTCGCCAAAAGAAAGCCAGAGTAGCCATACTTATATCAGACAATCTACACTTTAAAATAAAGACTGTAACATGAGATGAAGAAGGGCATTATATCATAATTAAGGGGTCTATCCACCAAGAAGACTTAACAATTGTAAACATTTATGCTCCAAATGTTAAGCACCCAAATATATACGTCAATTAATCACAAACATAAAGAAACTCACTGATAATAATACCATAATAGTAGGGGACTTCAACACCCCACTTACAACAATGGACAGATCATCTAAACAGAAAATCAACAAGGAAACAATGGCTTTGAATGACACACTGGACCAGATGGACTTAACAGATATATTCAGAAAATTTCATCTAAAGCAGCAGAATACACATCCTTCTCCAGTCCACATGGAACATTCTCCAGAATAGATCACACACTGGGACACAAATCAGCCCTCAACAAATACAAAAAGATCGAGATCATACCATGCATATTTTCAGACCACAATGCTATGAAATTTGAAATAAACCACAAGAAAAAATGTGGAAAGATAAGAAATACTTGGAGACTACAGAACATCCTACTAAAGAATGAAAGGGCTAGCCAAGAAGTTAAAGACGAAATTAAAAAGTACATGGAAGCCGATGAAAATGATAACACCACGGCCCAAAACCAAAGGTGATCATAAGAGGGAAGTATACAGCAATTCAGGTCTTCCTAAAGAAGAAAGATAGGTCTCAGATACACAATCTAACCTTACACCTTAAAGAGCTAGAAAAAGAACAGCAAATAAAACCCAAAACCAGCAGAAGACAGAAAATAATAAAGATTAGAGCAGAAATCAATGCTATTAAAACCAAAAGAAGCAGACAAACGAAAAAACAAACAAAACAAAACAGTAGAACAGATCAATGAAACCAAAAGCTGGTTCTTTGAAAGAGTTAACAAACTTGATAAACCCCCAGCCAGTTTGATCAAACAGAAAACGGAAAGGACCCAAATAAATAAAATCAAGAATGAAAGAGTAGAGATCACAACCAACACAGCAGAAATAAAACAAGAGAATATTATGAGCAATTACATGCCAATAAAATGGGCAATCTGGAAGAAATGGACAAATTCCTAGAAACATATAAACTACCAAAACTGAAACAGGAAGAAATAGAAAATTTGAACAGACCCATAACCAGTAAAGAAATCGAATTAGTAATCAAACTCTGCCAAAAAACAAGAGTCCAGAGCCAGATGGCTTTCCAGGGGAATTCTACCAAACATTTAAGGAAGAGTTAATGCCTATTCTCTTGAAGCTGTTCAAAAAAATAGAAATGGAAGGAAAACCTCCAAACTCTTTCTATGAAGCCAGAATTACCTTGATTCCAAAACCAGACAGAGCCCCACTAAAAAGAACTACAGACCAATTTCCCTGATGAACAGATGCAAAAATCCTCAACAAAATATTAGCCAACTGGATCCAACAATACATTAAGAAAATTATTCACCATGACCAAGTGGGATTTACATCTGGGATGCAGGGCTGGTTCAATATCCACAAAACAAACAATGTGATTCATCATATCAATAAAAGGAAGGACAAGAACCATATAATCCTCTCAATAGATGCAGAGAAAGCATTTGACAAAATACAACATCCTTTCTAAAAAAAACCCTTATGAAAGTAGGGATAGAGGATCATACCTTGAGATCATAAATGCCATATATGTAAGACCCAACACTAATATCATCCTCAATGGGGAAAAACTGAGAGCTTTCCCCCTAAGATCAGGAATAAGATAGGGATGTCCACTCTCACCACTGTTATTCAACATAGTATTGTAAGTCTTAGCCTCAGCAATCAGACAACACAAAAAAATAAAAGGCATCCAAATCAGCCAAGAGGAGGTCAAACTTTCACTCTTCACAGATAACATGATACTCTATATGGAAAACCCTAAAGATTCCACCAAAAAACTGCTAGAACTGATCCATGAATTCAGCAAAGTTGCAGGATATAAAATCAATGCACAGAAAGTGGTTGCATTCTTATACACCAATAATGAGGCAACAGAAAGAGAAATCAAGGAATCAATCCCATTTATAATTGCACCAAAAAACATAAAATACCTGGGAGTAAATCAAACCAAAGAGGTGAAAAATCGATACACTGAAAACTATAGAAAGCTTATGAAAGAAATTGAAGAAGACACAAAAAAAATGGAAAAACATTCCATGCTCCTGGATAGAAAAAACATTTATTGTTAAAATGTCAATACTATCCAAAGCAATCTATATTATCCAATGCAATCCCTATCAAAATAACACCAGCATTCTTCACAGAGCTAGAACAAACGATCCTAAAATTTGTATGGAACCAGAAAAGACCCCGAATAGCCAAAGCAATCTTGAAAAAGAAAACCAAAGCAGGAAGCATCACAATCCCAAACTTCAAGCTGTATTACAAATTTGTAATCATCAAGACAGTATGGTACTGGCACAAAAACAGACACTCAGATCAATGGAACAGAATAGAGAGAACCCAGAAATGGACCCACAAACATATGGCCAACTAATTTTTGACAAAGCAGGAAAGAATATCCAATGGAATAAGGACAGTCTCTTCAGCAAGCGGTGCTGGGAAAACTGGACAGTGACAGGCAGAAAAATGAACCTGGACCACTTTCTTACACCATACACAAAAATAAACTCAAAATGGATGAAAGACCTAAATGTAAGACAGGAAGACTTCAAAACTCTCCAGAAGAAAGCAGGCAAAAACCTCTTTGACCTTGGCCACAGCAACTTCTTACTCAACACGTCTCCAGAGGCAAGGGAAACAAAAGCAAAAATGAACTACTGGGACCTCATCAAAATAAAAAGTTTCTGCACAGCAAAGGAAACAATCAGCAAAACTAAAAGGCAACTGATGGAAAGGGAGAAGATATTTGCAAATGACCTATCAGATAAAGGGTTAGTATCCAAAATCTATAAAGAACTTATCAAACCCAACACCCAAAAAACAAATAATCTAGTGAAGAAATGGGCAAAAGACATGAATACACACTTCTCCAAAGAAGACATCCAAATGGCCAACCGACACATGAAAAAATGCTTAACATCACTCATCATCAGGGAAATACAAATCAAAACCACAAGTAGATACCACCTGACACCTGTCAGAATGGCTAACATTAACAACTCAGGCAACAACAGATGCTGGCAAGCATGTGGAGAAAGAGGATCTCTTTTGCACTGCTGGTGGGAATGCAAACTGGTGCAGTCACTCTGGAAAACAGCATGGAGGTTCCTCAAAAAATTAAAAATAGAACTACCCTATGACCCAGCAATTGCACTACTAGGTATTTATCCAAGGGATACAGGTATGCTGTTTAGAAGGGGCACATGCACCCCAACGTTTATAGCAGCGCTATCGACAATAGCCAAAGTATGGAAAGAGCCCAAATATCCATTGATGGATGAATGGATAAAGAAGATGTGGTATGTATATATACATATACACACACACACACACACACACACACACACACACACACACACACAATGGAGTATTATTCGGCAATCAAAAATAATGAAATCTTGCCATTCACAACTACGTGGATGGAACTATTATGGGTATTATGCTAAGTGAATAAATATATAGGGTATTATGCTATGTGAAATTAATCAGTCAGAGAAAGACAAATATTATATGACTTCACTCATATGAGGACTTTAAGAACCAAAACAGATGAACATAAGGGAAGGGAAGCAAAAAAATATACAAACAGGGAAGGGGACAACAACGTAAGAGACTCTTAAATATGGAGAACAAACAGAGGGTTACTGGAGGGGTTGTGGGAAATCGTTGCACTATATACTAACTAACTTGGATGTAAATTTAAAAAATAAATTTAAAAAATTTTAAAAAAAGCAAAACTATATGTGTGTATGTATATACATACATACAACTATATGTTTATACATACATACACAAAGGAAGAAAGTCTAAAAGATACATACCAAACTGGTAACAGTGTCTGCCTCTAAAAAAACATAAATAAATGGAATTGGGGGTTATGGCATGGACCAAGATGCTAGTTTAAAAACTGTTTGATGATGATTTTGTTAGGGAATGCAATGTATTCATGTATTAATTATAAAATTAAGACTATGCTTATTTTAGCTCTTCTTCTCTTCCTCAACAGCTCAGTCCTAAAGCTATTGGTGGAACAGAGAAAAGGAGGCATCCACACTGGAGGGGAGCGGAGGGAGAAAAGAGCTGCGGTAGCCCAAAACAATGTCAAAACCCGAAAAGAATGAGGAAGTTGTCCACATAGAAGGGTTGCCTTACATGGAGTATCAGAGACCAAGCAGGTAAGAAGGGCCTCCATATATGAGGGTGATCTGGAGCATGGTTTCAGAACAAGAACATGGTGAGGGGCCCAAGTCAGAGCCCATCAAGGGTGACCATGTAAAGAGGTAGACTGGTGTGGGTGGCAGAGCCCAAGCATGGCAAAGAGTGTGACCATGAACAGGAGCAGCCTACAAAAGCATGTCAGAGCTGAGCAGGTGAGGGTGACACAGCGTGATAGAGTCCATGAGGGTGGTTTTGTGCTGGGGAGTCAGAGCCTGAAGAGGTGAGGGTGGCAACCACACACAGTGACAGACTGGCACAGAATATCAGAGCACAAGCAGGGAATGGAGGGCATCCCTTTAGAGGGTTGACCTGGCACAGGGTAAAGTGAGTGCAGGGAAGGTGCTTGGCATAGGATGTCAGACCAAGCAGGGTGAGGAGTGCTTTCACATGGTGAGAGCACCCGTGTCGTGATGGGATGGGCAGCAACTGGACTGGAAAGTGTCAGAAACCAAGTCAGGTAAAAGGGCATCCATGTGGGGAAGGAGCGGCAAAGAAATGAAGTTTGATTACATAGAGGCCAACTGATCAAGTAAGTAAATATACTGAGGATAATGGGAGCCTGGATTCTCACAGTCAGTGAAGAGAGTTACAAATATCAAAGGGAGGAAACAAAACTGAACTGTGTAGTGTTGGACAGGAATTAGAGATTTCAGAGTGAATTCTTGGTTTATGACAGATAAGTAGAAAGACACTTATGTACAAATGGCTATATATGTGTGTATATTATGTGTATGGGTATGTAATTATATATACATTATATATACCCTTATTCTTACTATTTAAGGGGCTCAGGAATATGACACCCCAATAGCAATGAATACACTGGCTTCTAAATATCAGTCTTCCCTTAGAAGAAATCACAACTGGGGCCTGGGGGGCTCAGTCAGTTAAGTGTCCTACTCTTGATTTCAGCTTGAGTCATGATCTCGTGGTTTGTGGGTTTGGGCCCCACACTGGGCTCTGAACTGACAGCATGGAGCCTGCTTGGGATTCTCTCTCTCTCTCTCTCTCCCTCTCTCTCTCTCTCTCTCTCTCTCTCTCTCTCTGTCCCTCCCCCACTCATGTGCATGTGCACACTCTCACTCTCTCTCTCTCTCTCTCCCAAAAATAAATAAACATTAAAAAAAAATAAGAATGAGAACTTTTTGGAGAAGTGACTGATTCCAGGGCTGAGGCAGAGAAAGCCTGGAACACCTTATGTCAAAAAGCAAGGAAATGCTCAAACAATACTAAGAATAGTCAGAAGGTCACCACAGCCACCTTAAGGGCCTGCAACTGTCCAAATCTGGGACAATTTGAGCATCAAAATAAATAATGCTAGTAATGGATTAGAACTCACTGAATAAACCAAGAAACTATGAGGACAGGCTGATATAAGTAAATGAATGAATAAATTTAAAGTTTGATGAAGAATTGTATATTTATATAGTTTCAGAGTAGCTTGCTACAAAATATTATTACAAAGGAAAACAGACTACAGTAAAGTCTGGCAGATTAACCATCTTAATCAAGTGATCCAAGTGAATATCGCCAATAATGGTAGAAGCTGAAGTCATGGGCCATCTGATAGGATGCAGTGTAAAGAACAGAGTATCACTTTCATGTCATGTCTGTCAACATTGCATAACCTACATTTAGTTACAAGGAAATATTAAACAAACACAATTGAGGGATAACTTAAAAAATAACACCTGTAATCTTTAAAAGTATCAAGGGCACAAAAGTCAAAAAAGACTAAGGGACTATTTCAGAATAAGGAAATTAAAGAGCATGACAACTAAAAGTAATTATGTATTTCTAAACTGCATCTAATTGCTATAAAGGATGTTATTAGAATATCTGGGGGAACTGAAGAAGGTCTGAGGATTGAACAATGGTAATGATCAATGGTAATTTCTTGATTTTGATGGTCAGCTTGCGCTTATGCAGGAGAATCTCTTTGTTGGAAATACATGCTAGGATATTTGGTTTGCTATCTGGAGTAATGAGGTTTCAGAGTAACAACTTACTCTCAAATAGTTCCAAGGGGATAAGTTCTTTGTACTGTACTGGGGAGTATTCTGGAAGGATAAGATTATTTAAAAATAGGGGCACCTGGGTGGCTCAGTCAGTTAAGCATCTGGCTCTTGATTTTGGCTCAGGTCCATGATCTCATTCATGAGTTCAAGACTCAATTTGGGCTCTGCACTGATGCCAAGGAGCCTACTTGGTATTCTCACTCTCTCCAACTCTCTCCGCCCCTCCCTTGCTCACACTCTCTCTCTTTCAAAATAAATAAATAAACTTTAAAAAATAAGTAAATAAAAATAAAATTTAAAGTGCATTTGAAAGAAACTGTAAGATTTAAAAGTATCATTACAATGATTCAATGTCATGATAGTGTTTCTCTCCCCTGCTTCTCTTTCCTTTCTTTTTCCTTTCATTGCCTCCCTTCGTTCCTTCTGTGGTTCCTTCCTTCTCCTTCCCTTTCATTCCCTTCTTTTCCCTTTTTCCTACTTTCCTTCTTTTCCTTCCTTATCTCTTTTGCTTTCTCAGCATTATGCTTTTTTTTTAAATATATGAAATTTATTGTCAAATTGGTTTCCATACAACATCCAGTGCTCATCCCAAAAGGTGCCCTCCTCAATACCCATCACCCACCTTCCCCTCCCTCCCACCCCCCATCAGCCCTCAGTTTGTTCTCAGTTTTTAAGAGTCTCTTATGCTTTGGCTCTCTCCCACTCTAACCTCTTTTTTTTTTCTTCCCCTCCCCCATGGGTTCCTGTTAAGTTTCTCAGGATCCACATAAGAGTGAACACATATGTTATCTGTCTTTCTCTGTATGGCTTATTTCACTTAGCATCACACTCTCCAGTTCCATCCACGTTGCTACAAAGGGCCATATTTCATTCCTTCTCATTGCCACGTAGTACTCCATTGTGTATATAAACCACAATTTCTTTATCCATTTATCAGTTGATGGACATTTAGGCTCTTTCCATAATTTCGCTATTGTTGAGAGTAGCATTATGCTTCTAATGTCACACACAGAGCCCTGATCAATTTTCCAGGTGGGTACAGAAAGATTCTTCATATATCCCCACTACAAAATGGCAGATATTGTAGGCAGGATCATAAAAACAATGGCAGTTAAAGATAACTGCTACCCTGACTGCCATCCTAAAAAAAATAGTATAATGATTACGTGTTTACTTGTATGCTACCCAAATCTCTCTGTTCACCAGAACCATTTGTTTTTATTAGTTGCTACTGTGCAGGTATTATTGACTACACAATATCATGGAATTACTAGCGCATTTAGAAATACTGATGTTTTGGTAATGTTTACCCTACCTACCTCTTATAAAGAAGAAATGAAAAATATGAGAGAAAGTTCTCTGTGAACTATAAAGCACAAAAATTGTTAGCAGTCATTTAATTATCAGTGAGTACTTAACTACACAGAAATTTAGTATTAAATACAATATATCTCTATTACAAATTCCTAACTCCAAGAAGAATTGCCTACATCACCAACACTGATGAATCAGTATGATGCACATTTTCTCCATGTTACATAATAAGGCAAAGGTAGAAAAGTTTTTCACCTTTTCACTTTCTGTAACAATCTGGATAGCATTTGGGATGAGTCGAGCAGTTTTCTCCTTGGTCATGAAGGTTATGTTCTTTAATGCAATACAAATCTAAACACGTGAAAGAATGAAAAATTATTAAATGAATTTTTCTGAAACATATGCAGCACAAAATACGAAGTATGGCATCAATCTAATCCAGAATATTCTGTTGAAAAACCTGAAGGAGTTAATAACCACATGCTTGCATTCTCTGAGAAAAATAGGGTAAGCAGTCAGACGTTCTCCCCCAGCAGTAATTTCCTCCTCAGCTCTTATCTCTAACTTTAGGACAGAGTGTGAAAAGACATGTGGGTGTTCATGTTCCACATTAACACATACACACACAAACAAAATTCAGACAGTCTGTCACATCAGACATGATTTTGGCAGTCAAATGGATGTATGTTCAAGCTTTTTTCAACCTGAAATCTCTTTCTCCAACTGTATTAAATACGTACAAATGGAGCTTGATGTATTAAGAAAATAGATTACACACTTCTACGATATATAAATATATCACGCGCATATACAAGTACAGATATACAAATATATATAAATTTACTTTGGAATCTAAAGTACATTGTTTTTAGGAGGACTATATATATATTTCTATCTATGCAATTATTTGTATCAACAAGTCAAATCAAAATACATCTTACTGTAGTTTCCCATCTGAAGATGTTGCTATAGAAACACAGCCAGTTTTCTGAAAGATAGAGACGTCCCTGAAGCAAAATGTCCCTCTGAAGAGCACAAGCATAATCTAGATACACAAGGATAAGGAACAGCTTATTCACAAAAATCTGGCAACTTTATAACTTTATATTACTTTAACACATGAAAAGTCATCACTCTTTGTTCAATTGTTTGTTTGTTTATTCACTCACTCATTCAGATACTTTGGCCATCATACACCAGCTATTTTGCTGGAAACCAGGATTACCAAAAACGTACCTTGCCCGCATGGAACACAGTCTATAAGGGAAGGTATACAATGAAAGAATTACCAAAGGAAGTATAATGATCAAAGTGTAGAGAAAGCTATGAGAGAATATAACAAGGAGTACACAGGTATGGGGGGATTGGGCAGGGAGAGAGTACATCAGGAAAGTTCTCCAGAAAAAAGTAGTCTTTAAACTGAGATCTAAAGATCAATAAATGGTCAGCTGGACCATAAGGAAACAGCATGTGTGAAGACCCCGTGGCAGAAAGAAACACAGCACATTTCAGTAACTATATAAAGATGTCTGAGCTAGAGAAGCTGGAAAAGCTAGATCATATAAGGTTCACAGACAACAGTAGACTGTGGACTTTACGAGAAGCCATTGATGAGTTTTAAGTAGAAGGGGCATGATCAGATGTACATTATTAAAGACTACTTTTTTCACACTGTGAATATGGATTCAGATAAATGAGTTGGAAGTCCAGGGGAAAACTGATGGTGGCTCAGACCAAGAAATGACAGTAGTAAGAGAAAGAAGTGGTTAGATTCAGAGATATTTAGGAGGTACTACCGATGGAAAATTGGTGATTAATTAGACGTTGGAAAAGGGTGAGGGAGGGGACAAGGGCTACTACAAAAATTATATACATTTTAAGTTAGTTTCAAAGTTGATCCTCACTGCCTCAGCGCTAAAATCCAGCAAAATCAAGAGTGTTCTGGTAAATGCTGCTATTTACCAGTAAGTTAATATCATAATTTAGATTTGGCTCTTTGGCTAATATAAACAGTATTGCTAAATTATCAATAATTCAAGATATAAAGATCTGCTATGATATTTGGTTTACCTGATAAATTTTAAAACTATATGAAGTGATTAGCAATTTTAGGAAAAAGCTGTTAAGGTTATGAATCTCAAAATATTTAAATTTCATCATATTAAATTTCTAATTTAACTAAAATACTAAAAATTGAGCCAAGTAATTCAGTCTTTCAAAATGTTTCCTTCAGCAAAAGAAAACTGAGATGCCCCCAAAATCTTAGTAAATAATTAAGTAGATTAAGTTACTCATTACTAGTACACATCTCTAAAACAGGAATTGGGCTAAAGGTCACCATGAGGTGTCCTGAAATTTTTATATAAGCCACTGAAACATTTTATTAATTTAATGCTTCTCACATTTCAGATCAGAAATGCCTGGCAGACTTATTAAAACAGATTGGTAGGCCCCTCCCCAGAGTTTCTGATTAAATATGTTTGAAGTAGGGTGAAGAGTTTCATGTCTAACATGAGCCCAAGTAACACTAACATTACTAGTCTGTGCACCACGCTATGAGAACCAATGCACTATTTTACATTAACTATGTTCAAAGCCCTAGCAACCAACTGGATTATTTTAACCAAAGACTATTTGACACAGATTGACAGACTTTTTTCAGTGGTTTAAAAAAGGGTTTCCCTCGAGGCACCTGGGTGGCTCAGTCGGTTAAGCATCCAACTCTTGATTTTGGCTCAGGTCATCACGGTTCATGGGATCGAGCCCTGTGTCAGGCTCTGCACTGACAGCACTGGGCCTGCTTGGGCTTCTCTCTCCCTCTCTCTCTGCCCCTCCCCCACTCACATACACACACTCTCTCTCTCTCTCAAAATAAATAAATTTTAAAAAACTTTAAAAAAGGGGGGGCTTCCCTAAAACAGATGTATTTTATTGTAATAAACTTATACCTCAATAAAATTTATTTTTTATAAAATGGCTTCTTAGCAATATGGCCTATGCAGGAAATGAAAAAAAAATTTAAGGCAGGAAATTTTACTTTTTTCTACTCCCAATTTCCCTACTGATAAACATGTAATTGTCATTTCAGAAGGCAATATTCTACCTGATTTGAGTCAAATGACAATCTGATTCATCTAGAATGGGATAAGAAAATGTTTATCAAAAATTGTTTTATGGATTTATAACTTTATAATTTGTGACTAGAAAGTTAGAATAAAATTAAGTAAATTAACCAAGCAACATAGGTCACTTTGATGTGTGTGTTAACATCAACTTACTAGCTATTACATAATCAATTTCAGAAAAATTAAATGGCTCCTATTCTTAAAGATTTATTTTAATAACTATAGTATAATGAAGGATACAGTGGAAATATGTACCAAGTGTTATGGAAATACAGATAGAGTGAATCAGCACCATATACTTCTACAGTAAGGTTGTACAATAAATAAACAAGATGTCCTATTATAGTTTTATCAAAGAATTTAGGCATATCTATCCATAAGGGAGGTGAATTAAAAGAATGTGTTTTTAAACAATCATGTCAGGAAACACACATCCCAAAGTATTCTTTGGGAGCCCCATAATGGGAACACTGCTTTTAAAAAGACTTTTTGGGGGCATCTAGATGGCTCAGCAGGTTAATCGTCTGACTCTTGGTTTCGGCTCAGGTCAAGATGTCACGGCTCATAGAGCCCTGCATCGGGCTCTGTGCTGACAGCACTGAGCCTGCTTGGGATTCTCTCCCTCTCCATCTCTCTCTCTCTCTTTCTCTACCTCTCCATTACTTATGTGCACAAACACATGAGCACACTCTCGCTCTCTCTCTCAAAATAAATAACTTTAAATAAATAAATAATAAAAAAGAGTCTTTGGAATATTTTTAGGATTGCTTTCAGATTTAATACTTAAATTATAAAAGATAAGCATTCTCCTTTTTCACACTTAACATTTTTTATGTTGTTCTGTTTGCTTTTTACCTGAGACAACTGTAAAGGTAAATACAAATAGAAAAAAATTTAATTTTCCCTAATGCAAAAAGGGAAAAAGACTCCCTCCTCACTTCTCTTTGAGCATTTTCTTCAGAAAATTTGTAAATTCTTTATTGCTTCTTTGAGGTACATGTGAATCTTTTTAAAAACAAAATAAGCCCCTTGCCAGGTTTACAATCCAGGAATGTTTTCTCAAGGACTTAGGAGCCATCTCTTGGAAATGTAAACATCAAGAGAGATAGCCCCCTATCTCCCAGTTTCTGTAATAGGGTAGGAGCTTAACTTCGGTGGGCAACTTGCTCCAAGCTGCAAAACAAACTTTTGTCATAAAGATACGAGTTTATTTTTCCTTTGCATAAAGCCAGTTAACTAACACAGATAGTAGCCCCAATTATCAGGTGAATTTATGATGAAATTGTGTGTGACAAACAGTACTATCATGTCCTCTTACTTGAGGACTAGTTATCACTTATCTTTAGAACATGTGTAAAGGGTTGTATCTGCTTGGCTATATAAAAGGGTGAGATTTTCTTTCTGTCTCTCTTCACAATCTCTTTTACAGATTACCTGTGAGCATATCTCATTCCAGTTGAATGCTTATTCAATAATAAAACTGTTTTCTTTCTTTTCTACTTTTGTGAGAGGTTTTCTGGATTGGTAGGGTATTTTGTTTTTAATTGTATTTCTCCAACATAACATTTTCTTTGGCCAGGAATAAGAAGAGTAAGAATAAAGAAGGCACAAATGAATATTAGGAGTGAAAATGTGGACTCCAGCTAAAGTAGATGTTTAGAAATATTCTAGGGATAGTTAGTTGTTTAATCAGGGATTCATACTTGGGATAAGTCACCTAACAATTTAATTAGGACTACACTCCTTCAGGAGCTACTAGAAGCCCTTAGGCTACCTTTATTACTGTTTAACAACAAATGTTTGGCTAACTAGCAGAGACACAGAAAAGGGTTTTCATTAGCAAAATTAGTGGTTTATCAGCATACAGGATGTTAGACATGGGATCACACTGGTGAAATCAGTTGTATAACTATACATGGATTGGTTATCTTTTAAAGACCCTCTTCATCATCAGTATTTTATGTACAGAGAAAAAGAACCTAGTAAGCTCTTACCCTTAGGTATGGCACTTGTGTTACCTTGATCAGTGCTTCTCAAACTTTAATGTGCATATAAATTACCTGGAGATACCACTGAAGGGAGATTTGTGTCTTCTTCCCCATACGCTTAATTATTCAAGCATTTATTTTTTATCAATATATACTCATGGATATTTTATTCTTCAGGTTATAATCCAATATTATCATTATTTATTTTATTGCTCAAATTATTCTCTCTTTGACCACTGGGAGTTCTTTCGAATTGGCTTTTTTTTTTTTTTTTTAGCACTTCCTTACTTTCTGGCACTACAAGCTACTCCATAGCCACTCATATTCTTTTTTCACTGCCCCAGCCCCAGAATGGACCATTTCTTCAAGGAGCTCTCATTCCTTTTATTGGGGATGGTATTTAGAGACCAATATCTGGGTAGTGGACATGCTGACTGCTTACTAAGGTATCACTGTTTCTAGGCTTGAGCAACAGACAGAGCTAGGGAATAGATGTATATATGCTAACCCATCCTTGAGTGCAATATGTCACTTGTATGTAATATAGTTAGATTCTTTTCTTATTGATGGAATTTCAACCTGGGATCTCCTGATATTCTGGTTGACTTTTTAACTTTTATACAATAAAGTTACCTCTGTAAAGGCTTCACAAATGCAATTATGTTACCACCACCCCAGTACCATATAGAACCATTCCATCACTGTAAAAATTCCCTTGTGAAACCACTCTCCTTTCCCAGTGTCCACAAATCTGCTTTCCATCCCTATATATTTGCATTTTTCATAATGTCAAATAAATGGAATCATAAAACATGTAACCTTTTAAGTTTTGTTTTTCTCACTTAGAAAATGTATTGAAGATTCATCCATGTTGCAATGCATATTAATAGCTTGTTCCTTTTTATTGCTGAATAGTATTCCATTATATGGATGTGCCACAGTTTGTTTATTCATTCACCAGTTGAATGACATCTTGGTTATTACCCATTGTTAACAAAGATGCTATAAACATTCACATACAGGACTTTTGTGAACATCAGCTTACAGTTCACTTGAGAAAATAACTAGGATTGCCAGGTCATACGGTTAAGTGCATGTTTAACTTTACAAGAAACTGCCAACTTGCCTTTAAAAGCAGCTGCGCCAGCCTGCATTCCCACCACCAGGAGATGAGAGCCTTGCAGCCTCATCTTCATTTGCTGCTGTCCATTGTTTTGTTGTTGCTGTGAATTTTAGCAATTCTCACTGCCAGGTAGTTTACTTGTGCTTTTAATGTGCATTCCCCTATAATTGATGTGGAGGATTTTTTTACATGCTTATCTGTCCTCCATATATATCTTGGGTAAAGTGTATTTACCCATTTTTTTAATTGGGTTGTTTGTGTTCTTATTGTTGACTTTTATTTCCATTCTAAATACAAGGATTTTTTTTTAATCAGATATGTGATTATCAACTATTTTCTCTCAGTCTGTGGCTTGGTACAATTAAACCTGGTTTTAGTTTTCTACTTTGTAAAAGTCTGTATTTTGCAAGTTTTATACAATAAACAGGTTCATTGTATCAGTGAGAGAAAACAAAAAAGTGTAAATTTTTTAAAACAAATTCACATACTGAAAAATACCTAGAAAGCTATACAAACAATATGAACTAAATTTATATGTAGGTGTTATGGTTACCAATACTTTTCAATTTTTTTCCTTATATTTTTCTGCAGAGCTTTAATGTTTTATAATGAATATGTATCATTACATTATCAGATTAAATTCTTTCAAGAAGGCAGTGATAAGTATGATAAATTTTACACAGGTTTCCTTGAAAAGTCACTTGATTTCAAGTGACAAACTGGAAAGAAACACTTGCAACACACATGAAAAAGATCTAATTTTTTAAACATCTAACAAGCTACTACAAATTAAGAAAAAGGCAAAAAAAACAGAAAAATGGGCAGAGTTTACGAAATGTTCACAGAAAAAGAAATACAAATGGTTTATACATATATAAATAGATGTTCAACCTCCTTTATAATTAAAGACATGGCATATTTCAACAATGATTAAGTACCATTTCTAACTACCAAATTTTACTAAAGCAAACTTCCTGAGATGGGGCAAAACAGGTACTCACATACACTTTTGATGAAAATGCAAATTGGTACAGACTTTTTGGAGGGTAACTTGGCAACAGGAAACTTATTAAATACTTATTACCTTTTTACCACAATTCCACTTCATAGAATTTATCTTACAATGTATGTGCACATATGTGCTAAAACAAATGTAAGAGTTTCAATGCAACATTAGTGGAAATAGTAACAGACAGGAAGTGATCAAAATGTCCATCAATAAAGGATTTGTTAAATAAATTACAGTACAGAGTTCATTTAGTTGAATATGGGCAGGCACTAAAAGAATGAAGTAATTACTTAAGTAAGGCTACTAAAAAGAGCTCTAAACAAGGTTCAAAGAGTAAACACAGTATGTTCCCAATGAAATTCTCTTAGGCGGGGGATGCCTGGGTGGCTCAGCTGGTTAAGCTTCTGACTCTTGATTTCGGCTCAGGTCATGATCTCATGATTCCTGAGATCGAGCCCTGCATTGGGCTCCATGATGACAGCATAGAGCCTGCTTGGGATTCTCTCTCTCTCTCTCTCTCTCTCTCTCTCTCTCTCTGTCCCTACCCCACTTGCATGTGCGCTTTCCCTCTCTTTCTCAAAATAAATAAATAAACTTTAAAAATAAAAAATAATAAAAAGAAATTCTGTTAGGAATATACATATATACCCCTTGAAATGCCTACAGAAAACTTCTCGAAATATACATAAGAAATTACTCTAAGTGGCTATACAGCCCAGAAAGTATGTTGGAATAGTCTTGGTTGGAAGGGCGACTCACTTCTCATTATATGCCCTTATATAGCATTTAAATATTTTGTCATGAGAATACATTGCTTTCAAATGTTCTTAGAAGTTGTTTTAACTCATTACGATATTTAAAGTACTGAGCTGAACTACAGAAATTCAGTTACATTGTGTTGAATACTGCCCAACAGTACCAGAAATCAGAAATTTCTATGAATAAATGGTTTAAATGAAATATATACTAAAATTAAAACCTAGTTGTATATTTTGATTATAAAAAAACATATTAAGCTTATATAAAAAATTAAGCACTTTTGTAAGAAAAATCGCTACAGTTTTCCTCTTCAAGTCTATTTAAACAAAATCTACCTGAAAGATTACATGAGGGGCACCTGGCTGGCTCAGTTGGGAGAGCCTGCAACTCAATCTCCAGGTCATGAGTTCAAGCACCATATTGGGTGTAGAGATTACTAAAAACTAAATAAATAAACTTGGGGCACCTGGATGGCTCAGTTGGTTGAGCAGCCAACTTCAGTGAGGTATGTTCTCACAGATCATGAGTTTGAGCCCCGCATCAGGCTCACTGCTGTCATCAGCACAGAGCCCACTTTGTATCCTCTGTCCCCCTCTCTGCCCCCTGCCCTCCCCTTAAACTCTTAAAAATAAACATTTAATAAATAAATAAACAAACAATTTTAAAAAGAAGGATTACACGAAAAAGAATATAGCCCCAGAAAATTTTACAAAATTGGCTCTATAATCTGTTAAGGAGTACCTTTTTCCGGGGAAGTTAATATATATTGAACAGCAAATTTAAATTTTTCCTACAAAACCATATGAAACAAGCACCAGAAGAAATTGTGACAATGATTTCCTTTTAGTTCTATTTTTCTTAGCTAGTACTGAATATTTTTATAAGTCAGAAATCACTCCTCCCCAAATTATAACTTAGTTTTACATTGTCTAATTAGAATGATAACATGCTGCTTATCTTAAAAAATATTTTCTGTCTAGCACAAAGGCTCAAATATTCTACAAATATTGTCACTTGTCAGTTTTCTTTTGATAATGAGGTAGTAAAATGGTTTTTTGCAACTTCCTGTCTGTTTTACCTGCTATCAGCTTCTCTGTATCAGGTAAGTGTGTGAACTGTCTTTTGTATTCCTCATTCCTGTCTTTATAGGTGGCACTTGAAATCTGCAACAATAAAAAGATTAAATTTCCATTTAATTATAATCTTTATTAGATGAACTAAAAGGTAGTGTCTTGAACAAATTTAAATGGACTGTAAAATAACATGCTTCTTATGCAATATTTTGTACATTTTTATATGAAAAACTAGATACATAAACATTTCAAAAAACACCAAAAGCAAGCAAAGGAAGCTCCCAGCATGCTGGAGTAAGGAGTTTAGCAAATTCTCTCTACAAAAGCAAATAAAAAACTATCAAAAACATCATCTCAAATTATTGGAAATTGACCAAAGGCATGCAATAAACTGAGAAGCATTTTTTTCATGAAAATCTACCAAACTTAGAAGCAGCGGAAGTCTGTGGCACTGTTTCCTTGCCCAGTGGCCCTTACTCATCCTCCCCCATCGGTTAAATCACTGTGACAGTGTGACAGTTCCACGAGGGCAGTTGTGTAGGCTATGAAAACTAGCAGCTATGCTGAGCGAGATGACTGAGATGGTTCAGAGTGGAGAGCAGAAAAGCTATGCTCAGAAGTGAAAGGGAAAATTCTGAAGCTATCCACAAGAGTGTGAGGTTGTAGTCTCATTTGTGGCAAGAAATAAGCCCACTGGCAGATTAGCAGCAGACTTAACAAAGAGACCTTGGAGGAGAGACAGCCATAAATGGGGTTCATAAACTTCCCATGTATTCCTGGCTAAACAGAAGCTGCATGCATAGGTAGCAGAGACTACAGAGTTCCCATACTATCCACACATTCCTGGCTAGAAACAAGTCTTGGGGAAACATAAAAATTGAGACAAACTTGAAAACAGCCTGAACATTGAATACATTCCCCAACCTACACACAGATCTCTCAGCAGAAGAAAAAAGTCTTACTGGCTCTATGTATTTAAGCACAATTTCCAGGGCACCTGGGTGCCTCAGTTGGCTAAGCATCCAACTTTGGCTCAGGTCATGATCTCGCGGTTCGTGAGTTCAAGCCCCGCATTGGGCTCTCTGCTGACAGCTCATAGCCTGGAGCCTGCTTCAGATTCTGTGTCTCCCTCTCTCTGCCCCTCCCCTGCTCATGCTCTCTCTCTCTCTCTCTCTCAAAGAATAAATAAACATTAAAAAAAACTTCTTTTTTTTAATTTTTTTTTTTTAACGTTTATTTATTTTTGGGACAGAGAGAGACAGAGCATGAACGGGGGAGGGGCAGAGAGAGAGGGAGACACAGAATTGGAAGCAGGCTCCAGGCTCTGAGCCATCAGCCCAGAGCCTGATGCGGGGCTCGAACTCACGGACCGCAAGATTGTGACCTGAGCCGAAGTCGGACGCTTAACCGACTGAGCCACCCAGGTGCCCCAAAAAAAACTTTTTAAAAAAGCAAAATTTCTGACCAATCACTGGCTGACATAAGGGGTGACCACTAGGAAGCCAGCCTTGAAAATAAAAACAACATGGGGCGCCTGGGTGGCTCAGTTGGTTAAGCGTCCAACTTCAACTTAGGTCGTGATCTCACGGTTCATGGGTTCGAGCCCCACATCGGGCTCTGTGCTGACACTCAGAGCCTGGAGCCTGCTTCAGATTCTGTGTCTCCCTCTCTCTCTGCCCCTCCTTCGCTCGTGCTCTGTCTCTCTCTGTCTCAAAAATGAATAACCATTAAAAAATTTTTTTGATAATAATAAAAAAAAATAAAACCAACAACAATACTAAGCTGAGCAGAGATAAGACAAATAGATTTCACAGATTTACTCTAGGCAAGTTACTAAACAAACAAAAATCATCAATAACAAGCTTTAGGGGTAGGGAGGATGCAATTAGAATCCACAGTTGCTACAATACATTATCTTAATAGTACAATGTTCAACAAAAACTATGAAACATGCCAAGAAACAGAAAAATGTGACTCAAACTAAGGAAAGAGAAAAGCAGGGAGTAGGGTCTTTCAGGGTCCCCAAATACTACATTTAGCAGACAAAGACATCAAAGCAATTATTACAAATATGTTCAAACAACTAAAGAGAATCATGCTTAAAGAATTAAAGAAAAACATGTCAATAGTGATTCAACAAATAGAGAATCTCAACAAACACATTTTTAAAAAATTTTTAAGGAAAAAAAAGGACATTCTGGAGTTGAAAACTACATTCACTGAAATAAAAAATTCACTGAAGGGGCTCAACAAAAATTCAATATAGCAGGGAAAGAATGAGTGAACTTAAAGATTATTAGCAAAAATTATCCAATTTGAAGAACAGAGATGAAAAAGATTGTAGAAAATGAACAGACTCAGAGACCCATGAGACAAAATTAAGCGATTCAAAATACACTCAGTAGGTTTGAGCCACCTAGGTCATGATCTCACTGTTTGCGGGTTCTGTGCTGACAGCTCAGAGCCTGGAGCCTACTTCAAATTCTGTGTCTCTCTCTCTCTTTCTGCCCCTCATCTGCTCACGCTCAGTCTCTCTCTCTCTCTCTCTCAAAAATTAATTAAAAATATATATATATACACAACAGAAGCAATGAAAGGTAAAGGGCAGGCAGAAAAACACTTGAAGAAATAATGGTTAAAACTTACAAAATCTGCAGAGAAATATTAATCTATAGATCAAAGAAGCTCAATTAACCAAGAAGGACAGGGAAATTGTTGGACAATTGTTGACAACTGAAGGACAGTTAAACTGTGAAAGACAAAGAAGAACATGAATGCAGCAAGAGAAAAATGCCATGTACATACAGGTAAAAACTAGTATAATTAATGGTGATTTGTCAACATAAACAATGGAGACAGCAGACCTGCTTCAAAGAAATGTGAAAGGAAGTCCTCAGACTGCAAAGAAAGGCTATAGTATGGTAAACTCAAATTCACAAGAAGAAATGAAGCACACCAAAAGTGGAAATATCAAAAGTAATTAATTAAAATATATCCTAAAAGATATCTGACACAAGATTATTTTAAAACTTACATGGAAGAGCTCCTTCCATGATGAAAACACTCAGCAAGAAAGCAAGAATGTGTAAAAACTGGATCACCCACACACTGTGGTAGGAATATAAAATGGTACCGCCACTCTGGAAAACAGATTGGCAGTTTCTTAAAAACTAAATATGTAACTATCAATGACCCAACAATTGCATTCCTGGGCATTTACCCCTAGAGAGGAAAGCTATGTTCACACAAAAACCTGTACATGAATATCTACAGCAGTTTTATTCATCATAGCCCTAAACTGGAAATAGCCCAGATATTCTTCAGTGGATATATGGTTAAAACTATGGTACATCCATACCACGGAATTCTACTCAGCATTAAAAAGGAATGCACTGGGGCGCCTGGCTGGCTCAGTCAGGATCAAGAGCATCCAACTCTCAACCTCTGGGTTGTGAGTTCCAGCCCCACATTGGGTATAGAGATTGTTTTTAAAAATAATAATATATATATACATATAATAATAGATATGTACATATTATATATGTACATTCATACATACATAAACTTTAATGAAATGTTAGTATACAAAATAGATGGATCTCCAGGGAATTATGATGAGTGCATAGCCAATATAAAAGGTTACATACTGGTGGCACCTGGGTGGCTCAGTCGGTTAAGCGTCTGACTTTGGCTCAGATCATGATCTCATGGTTTGTGAGTTCAAGCCCTGTATCGAGCTCTATGCTGACAGCTCAGAGCCTGGATCCTGCTTCAGATTCTGTGTCTCCCCCTCTCTCTGCCCTTCCCATGTTCATGCTCTGTCTCTCTTTGTTTCTCAATAATAAATAAACGTTAAGAAAATTAAAAGGTTACATCCTATATGATTCCATTTATATAATATTCTTGAAATGACATAATTATAGAAATGGAGAATAATTATAGGAATGGAGTGGTTGCTAAGGGTTGAGTAGGGGGAAGGGACACTACAAAAAGGCTGTGTCTATAAAAATAATTCTTGCTGTGATGCAAATGTTCTGTATCAATGTCAATATGCTGCTTGTGATATTGTCCTATAGTCTTGTAAGATGTTGTCATTGGGGGAAAACTGTTCAAAGAGTACAGGGTATCTGTATCATTTCTTACAACTCCATGTGAGTCTAAAATTATCTCAAACTAAAAGTAAAAAAAAAAGTAAAAGAAGAAAGTTCATAAGGTTAGAATAAATGTGTTAATTCTATGTAAAAGGGGGAAATGCTTAAAGTAGTTTTAAAGCTGATTCAGAGGTCATTCCCCATACTCATGTTTGTTCTCCTCTGTAACATTTTCACCAGAGAAATAACACAAGTAAAATCATTTAATTATTGAGCAAAATGTGACTAGTGTAATAGAAACTCACTCTTGTATGTGGCTCATGGGATCGATGTCATTGCTTTTAAGTTCACATCTCATGTCTAAGAAAAGGTTTTTTGGAAAGGTAGATAGAGAATGCTAAGCTAGAATTTTTGTATTATTTTAATTTGGTTTGCATGTGCTATTTAAACTTTCTCATCGTCCTACTCTCTCTCTCTCAAAAATAAAAATAAATAAACTTAAAAAAAAAAGGAGGGGGGCGCCTGGGTGGCACAGTCGGTTAAGCCTCCGACTCTTGGTTTCTTTCAGCTCAGTTCATGACCTCATGGTTCATGCGGCTCTGAACTGACAGCAGGAGCCTGCTTGATATTCTCTCTCTGTTCCTGTCTCTGTCTCTCTCTTTCTCTCTCTCTAAGTAAAAATAAACCAACTTTAAAAAAATAAAATAAAATTTCTCATTGTCCTAGATAATCAAAAGGATATACTTAGGTTGAAGCCCTAATTAATAACCCAGTAACACATTACTATTTCAGTTACTTTCCACATTCTCCATGTCATTTATTTAAATATGCTAATTTACTGCTAATTTCTTAGTAGTCATGCTACTTTACCAAAATATTTTTCCATGTTGATATGGTCATCTTTAAAGAAGTATACATTGTTTTTAATGAAATATGAATTTTCTTCCTTCAGCCCTCTATTGCTTTGGATAATCAAATTCAAACCTTACAAAGGAAGATTAGGACAGCAGTCTAAAACCTAGTGCTTCAATCAGGTTTTTGCCCCCAAACTGTACTTTTTAATGTGACTAGAATCCTCTACTTTGCAAATCCAGTAGTCAATTTTCAGCTCTCATCTTATTCTACCTATCACAGTAGGTCACTGTGTCCTTAAAAGACTTCCATCATTTGCCTTTGAGGATGCCACACTTCCTAAGATTTTATCTCAGTAGTCAAATCGCAGTTTCTTTTGCTAGTTCCTGCTCCACCACCTGAGGTTCTAAACACTGGAGAGTCTACTTCTTTTCCCTATCCATATTTTTTCCCTAGGTGATCTCATCCAATCTTTATAAATCTGTTTTATTTTTTAATGTTTTTTAAGGTTTATTTATTTTGAGAGAGAGAGAGAAAAAAAGCATTGGTTGGAGAAGGGCAGAGAGCAGGAGAGAGAGAATCCCAAGCAGGCTCTGCACTGACAGTGCAGATGAGGGCTCGAACTCAGGAACCATGAGATCATGACCTGAGCAGTCAGGTGCTTAACCAGCTGAGCCACCCAGGCACTCCAAAAATCTGTCTTTAAATACCATCCATACTCAAAGTCTTCAAAATTTATTTCCTGCTTCAATCTCTCTCCTACGATTCATGTCATAAATCCAATTGTCTACTAGACTTTTCTACTTATATATCAAATATGCATCTCCAACTTCATTTTCCCAACTCCCAAAACTACTTCTTCCCCCTGCTATCTGCATCTTTCTCTTCTCCTAAGCGATGCTTCCATGCACCCCCCGTTGCACTGATCAAAAACCTAGAAATTATTATCCTTGATCTTTTTCTTCTTCTTCACTCACCATATCTGACTCCATAAGGAAACTGTCAAACAAGTCAATCTTATTCCCGACTCTTGCCTTCCCACAGAACCCCACTTCCATTTTCCTTTCTTCACATGGTTCATCGGTGTTCTTTCTTTGTCCCTCATAGGGCTCTCTCAAATGGCACCTCCTCAGAGATTTCCCAGACCATCTTGACTGAAAATGCTACTCCCTTCTATGTGATTCTCTACACCTTACATGCTTCTATTATCTTTAGAGCTTCTATCACTACCTGACATAATATTACACATTTGCAAAGAGAGAGAGAGAGAGAGAGAGAGAGAGAGAGAGAGGGGCAAACCATTAAAGACCTTTAACTATAGAGAACAAACTGAGGGTTGCTGGAGGGAAGGTAGATAGGAACATTGGCTAAATAGGTAATGGGTATTAAGGAGGGCACTTGTGATGAGCACTGGGTGTTCTATGTAAATGATGAATTACTAAATTCTACTCCTGAAACCAATATTACACAATATGTTAACTAACTAGAATTTAAATAAAAACTTGAAACAAAAAAATATTATACATTTGCTCAGGTGTATACTATCCATCTCCCAGTCAGCTCTAGAATGGCAGAGACACCTCCGAGTTCACTTAGAATAGGCTGGTGCATAGATGACACTCAAATGAATTATTAAGACTATTCCTGGGGGCCTGGCTGCCTCAGTCAGAAGAACATGCGACTCTTGATTTTGGGGTTATTAGTTCAAGCCCCATGTTGGGTGTAGAGTTTAATAAAAAATAATAATAAATACACTTTAAAAAAGACTTCTCCTATCTTAATTGATATACATCTACCTTTATCACTTATATGATAATAATTTCTCTGCTCATATATTCTTTTCATTTACCGTGTGAGAGACTCACCGTACCTCCTGATTCTGATGTCTTTCATCAAGAGTAGAACATTTTCAGCTATATTCTTTTTGAATGTTGCCTTTATGTTGATCTTCTGAAACTTCTAATGGAATCATAATGGACTCCTCTACTTTTCTCCTTATATCTCAAGCCATTCTCTTTAAAATTTTCTATCTTTATCTCTCAGTGGTACAGTGTGAATAACTTCCTCATATATATCCTTCAATTTGCTGACTTTCTCTTTATCTGGTATTTCCCACATCCACTGAATTTTTAAATTATTATTTCAATAACCATATTTTTCATTTCTAGAAGTTGAATTTGGTTGTTTTCCAAATCTGCCCAGTGTTTTTAAGAATGTCTTATCCAGGGGCACCTGGGTAGCTCAGTTGGTTAAGTGACCGACTCTTGATTTCAGCTCAGGTCATGATCTCATGGTTCGTGGGACTGAGCCCACGAACAGCGCCCTCTGTCAGTGCAGACCCTGCTTGAGATTCTCTCTTTCCTCTCTCTCTGTCCCTCCCCCAACTCATGTGCATGTGCACACACACACACACACACTCTCTCTCAAAATAAATAAATAAATAAACAAACAAACATATTAAAAAAGAATGTCTTGGGGCGCCTGGGTGGCTCAGTCGGTTAAGTGTCTGACTTCGGCTCAGGTCATGATCTCGCGGTTCGTGAGTTCAAGCCCCGCGTCAGGCTCTGTGCTGATGGCTCATAGCCTGGAGCCTGTTTCAGATTCTGTGTCTTCCTCTCTCTCTGACCCTCCCCGTTCATGCTCTGTCTCTCTCTGTCTCAAAAATAAATAAACATTAAAAAAAAATTAAAAAAAAAAAAAGAATGTCTTACCCACTTATTGCATGCTTAATTTCTTCTATTAAGTCTTAAATAATATCAAATAATGATTTTATAGTCTTTACCTAGTAGTTCTATCCAAAATTTTGAAGCAACTAATATGCTATTCATTGAATATCCTTCTGCTCACTCATAAAGTATTAAATTCAGGTCCCAAAACTTCATGAGAGATCAACTATAGTTGTGTACTCTCAGGAATGTTTCCCTCCCCTACCACCCCAAGCCCAAGTTTAGACAAATAAGCTTCCTTGTCTTTAATGGGCAGATGTAGGTGGATTTTTTCTTAGCCTACCTTTCACAGAATGTATAACTCTTCAAGAGTCATGGCTTTATAAGGAGTTCTCCGTTCTAATTCATACAAGTCCAAGACATGTCTTCTATCCCAGTGTAGCCATTAAAGTTTTCGTTACAGAGACTAATAAACTCCCCAGGGCTGCCTCAACATTAGCTCATGTGCTTACAACTCTGATAATCAGTTCCCTCTTCTTTTTTAGCCCTCGGGTAGTTCCCTTGTTATTCCGTGAGCCCAGACATTCAATTTATAAACATGTTTGTAACATTTCATACAGCATTTCTAGGTACTTTGTAACAGAGGAGTTTTTAAGTTAAATGGTCCTCTTTCCCAGCCTAAATGTCCATCAACTGATGAATGGATAAAGAAATTGTGGTTTATATACACAATGGAGTACTACGTGGCAATGAGAAAGAATGAAATATGGTCCTTTGTAGCAATGTGGATGGAACTGGAGAGTGTTATGCTAAGTGAAATAAGCCATACAGAGAAAGACAGATACCATATGTGTTCACTCTTATGTGGATCCTGAGAAACTTACCAGGAACCCATGGGGGAGGGGAAGGGGAAAAAAAAAAAAAAGAGGTTACAGTGGGAGAGAGCCAAAGTATAAGAGACTCTTAAAAACTGAGAACAAACTGAGGGCTGATGGGGGGTGGGAGGGAGGGGAGGGTGGGTGATGGGTATTGAGGAGGGCACCTGTTGGGATGAGCACTGGGTGTTGTATGGAAACTAATTTGACAATAAATTTCATATATTAAAAAAAAAATGGTCCTCTTTCCATATTGCCAGAAATGTTAGTTCCTATTCCTTTATAATTAAATCTAAAATTAATAACATATCTAGATTTTCAAACAAAATCTATAATTGAATATTAATGAATAAAATATTATTTTCAAATCCAATAGAAACTAGAAAATAAGTTCACTCTTTTTTATCAGCTACCAAAGTCAATGTCTAAAATATCCTTTTTACCTTGAATAAATTCAAGATATTCTGTGTGGAGGGCAACGTCTGATTACAGAAAACACCTTTTCTAAAGTTGCCAAAGTATGTTTCAAACATACTAATTAATCCTCTTGGGTTTTGTTTTTATTGTTATTTAACGGTATAACATTAATTAATCCTCATGGTGTACCTAATTCTAAATCATGTTTGTGGTAAGTTGTATCCAATAAAAAAGCTTACTTGTGAATAACATGACTATGATCATGCTATAAGTCAATGATAAAGTACAGAGTCAAGACTTATGATTTCTTGTATAATTAGAAAAAAGTTTATTATGATCTACAAAATTTCAACTCTAAATATTTTCTACCAAAACATAAGTATAGTAGTTATTATTTGTACATATATAATGTTTCAAAATCCATACTTGTTTTATCCTTAAAATGTTTTAGAACAAAAATATTCTTAAAATGACAAATTTAAACTCTAACCTCTTTTAAAACTCTCCTATTCTTTCTTTTTTTCCCTGTCTCCCTTCCAGATTCAAAGATCTGAGGAATATGAGATTTCATATCTTCTTTATTCTATGTATACTTGCCAAGATTTTCAAATATACACTCAAAGGAAAACACCCCTAAACAAATTTTAGTTACACAATTCAGAAAACTTTATAAATGCCTCCACTTTTAAAATACAATTATCAAGTAAATCAGCTATTAAAGAAATAAGTATATACAAATGACAAATATTTTTAAAGAGAAATTTAATATTAATGAAATATCAACATAAAAAGGAATGTCTAAAATTAAGTACCTTATCCAAAGCACTATTATTTCTATTAGAAAGCCCAGGTAAGGAGTGCCTGGGTGGCTCAGTTGGTTAGGCATCTGACTTCGGCCTAGGTCATGATCTCACCGTTCCAGAGTTCGAGCCCCATGTTGGGCTCTGTGCCGACAGCTCAGAGGCTGGAGCCTGTTTCAGATTATGTGTCTTCCTCTCTCTCTCTGCCCCTCCCCCACTCACACTCTGTCTCCCCCCGCCCTCTCTCTCAAAAATAAACATTAAAAAAAAAAAAAAAGTCCAGATAAGTATGTCATTTCCTAAACATAAGCAACAGAAAATCTCAAATGCTTTTTTCTACTTTTAAAAGTTACTAGCTCAACATCATGAAGAGAAGTTACATTAAGTAAATGCATCTTCTGCAGACCTCTGAATGCTTTTCCTCTGGAACATTAATCTACCTGGAATCATCATTTTAGTCAGGAAAAAAAAAGTGTTTTTTTTGTTTGGTTGGTTGGATGTGGGGTTTTTTGCGGTATATTTTTACTAACAGTTAAAGGGCAAAAGGATAAATATTTGTTTGCCATTAAGTTTATTTCAAGTTTATTCTCTTCCTTTTCACATAATTATTGTTATACTGGGACTTAAAAGTTATTAATAAAACTAATTTCTCACACAGTAGGATTAAACATTTTCATTTTTAAATATAAAAGAAAATAAATATAACCATTAAGATTCCTATCTTTAAATTACAGGATTGAAATAGAATATCCACAGCTATTGATCTCACTGTCCAGTGCTATGGTAATTTGATCAAACTTCTTTAAAGTCCTACTGTCAGCTGCTAACTACCCTAGAAGTAAAACAAATAAGTCAATAAAACGGAAAAAATAAAGCGCTACTGTCAGAAAGACAATCACTAGCCAATCTGTCAAGCAGAACAAGATTAAATGCATAGAGTCTAGAAGAAACCAGCCTCAGCAACGACAAAAAAACTTAAACTTTGTTTCACTGTCTTGTATCCTTTTGCCAAGTTTTCACAATTTTTTATTTGGGGGGAATCATCAAAATATCCTTTCCAATATTACAAATAGCAGGTCCTCTCTCTTCTCTAGCACTTTTCACCCCTTTCTACCACTCTTAAGGAAAAGTGTTCCACATGTAACATACTCCTACTATATATGCCCAGAGTTTTTTATGACTGATACGCAGCTGCCAGAAATGTAAATTATGAGCACTTGCTAGCCAAACACCTCCTCCACCTTTTTCCCTATTGATTCAAGACACACTAATGCTGCAATACGAAGGCCCGATCTCTCATTTTAGAAATGAGGCGACTGACAGGTTGAACAACATAGTCAAGAGTACCACACAGTGAAATCACCAGGCACAGAGCGTACATACTCTATCCCAAATTTTTTGTTCCCAATCTCCAATTCATTAAATGATACCATGCTTCCCTGTAGATTCACTATTGTGGAACAACTGAGTTAGCCAGGCCAAAATATATGAGTTAATCGACACTAGTGAATTTTTCAGGTCCTGGGAGCTTAACTCTTCAAATAACAAAACTTTAAAAAGTTATCAATTCTTGGGGCACCTGGGTGACTCAGTTGGCTAAGTGTCCGACTTCGGCTCAAGTCATGATCTCATGGCGCGTGGGTTCAAGCCCCACATCTGTGCTGACGGCTCAGAGCCTGGAGCCTGCTTCAGATTCTGTGTCTCCCTCTCTCTCTGCTCCTTCCCCATTCACACTCTGTCTGTCCTCAAAAATAAATAAACATTACAAAAAAATGTTTTTCATTCCTCAAAACAAAGTGCTTGTAATTAGCATATAGACCTAAACTGAGACAAAGTAGACTTTCAACACTCTAAACAAGTGCTTCTCAAACTTGAATGTTCATACAAATCTCCAAGAATTCTTGTGAAATAAAGACTCTAATTCAATAGGTCTGAGATTGGGCCCAAGACTCTGCATTTCTAATCAGCAGACAGGTGAAGCCAAGTCTGTTGGCCCCACATACTACAGTTTGAGTAGCAAAGGTCTAGAACACATACCTCTTTTCTTCCTCTCTCCTATTTCTAAATCCTCATTCCCCTGCTTGTTCCTTTTTTAGCTTTACCCTTCTTCTTAGGTTAAGTCTGCAAAGAAGAACCACAGTGACTATTTAGTCCTGTAGATAGCCCTTGGAATTACAAAGGTTTTCCAATCCATAACAAAGCTACACGATCATAGTGCAGAAGGGCCAAAACACTACAGTAGTCATAAACTGTCTCTGAATGAAACCAAGAATAATATAATCAATATAGATGATATGATTTTCAGGAAGTATAATTATTTGGTATATTTGTTAGCAATTAAACATTTTCCTTCAGATATGTTTTTAAAAAACTTAAGTTTCTTAATAGGAAGTCAGAAACTTATTCATGTTAAGATTCAATAACATTCACCGGACTTCAAGCTGTATTACAAAGCTGTAATCATCAAGACAGTATGGTACTGGCACAAAAACAGACACTCAGATCAATGGAACAGAATAGAGAGAACCCAGAAATGGACCCACAAACGTATGGCCAACTAATCTTTGACAAAGCAGGAAAGAATATCCAATGGAATAAGGACAGTCTCTTCAGCAAGCGGTGCTGGGAAAACTGGACAGTGACAGGCAGAAAAATGAACCTGGACCACTTTCTTACACCATACACAAAAATAAACTCAAAATGGATGAAAGACCTAAATGTAAGACAGGAAGCCTTCAAAACCCTCCAGAAGAAAGCAGGCAAAAACCTCTTTGACCTTGGCCATAGTAACTTCTTACTCAACACGTCTCCGGAGGCAAGGGAAACAAAAGTAAAAATGAACTATTGGGACCTCCTCAAAATAAAAAGCTTCTGCACAGCGAAGGAAACAATCAGCAAAACTAAAAGGCAACTGACAGAATGGGAGAAGAATATGTTATTTGCAAACAACATATCAGGTAAAGGGTTAGTATCCAAAATCTGTAAAGAACTTACCAAACCCAACACCCAAAAAAACAAATAATCCAGTGAGGAAATGGGCAAAAGACATGAATACACACTTCTCCAAAGAAGACATCCAGATGGCCAACCGACACATGAAAAAATGCTCAACATCACTCATCATCAGGGAAATACAAATCAAAACCACAATGAGATACCACCTCATACTTGTCAGAATGGCTAACATTAACAACTCAGGCAACAACAGATGTTGGCAAGGATGCGGAGAAAGAGGATCTCTTTTGCACTGCTGGTGGGAATGCAAACTGGTGCAGTCACTCTGGAAAACAGTATGGAGGTTCCCCAAAAAACTAAAAATAGAACTACCCTACGACCCAGTAACTGCACTACTAGGTATTTATCCAAGGGATAGAGGTGTGCTGTTTCGAAGGGGCACACCCCCCCCAATGTTTATAGCAGCGCTATCAACAATAGCCAAAGTATGGAAACAGCCCAAATGTCCATCGATGGATGAATGGATAAAGATGTGGTATATATATACAATGGAATATTACTTGGCAATCAAAAAGAATGAAATCTTGCCATTTGCAACTATGTGGATGGAACTAGAGGGTATTATGCTAAGCAAAATTAGTCAGTCAAAGAAAGAGAAATATCATATGACTTCACTCATATGAGGACTATAAGACACAGAACAGATGAACACAAGGGAAGGGAAGCAAAAATAATATAAAAACAGGGAGGGGGACAAAACATAAGAGACTCTTAAATATGGAGAACAAACAGAGGGTTACTGGAGGGGTTGTGGGAAGGGGGATGGGATAAATGGGTTAGGGGCATTAGGGAATCTACCCTTGAAATCATTGTTGTACTATATGCTAAATAACTTGGCTGTAAATTATAAAAAAAGATTCAATAACTGAGCTGCTAATTATGAAGAGAATAATGGTACTTGTACTAATCCTTATAACCTATTAATATTATTTCTTTTTTAGGCTACTGTAAAACTACAAGAAATTCTGCTACCACGTATACCTAAGAGTCAAGAGAGCAGCTTTCTAATGACTTAATATTTGAAGTACATATGTCTCATAATCTTCTATAAATTTCAGTTATAGTTGCAGTATACCAGATTCTGTCAAATATCTTATAACTCTGACAGGAATTGGTAGATTTGGAATGAGTCCTTTAAGATAATAAATGCTAGCATTCATATGGCAATAGAAATGTTCCTACCAAAAGACACTATACACCTAATCATGAGTCTCAAAGCAGAAGTCTCATTTTACAATGGGGAAACTTGACCCACATCCCAGTTCTGCAACTAAGTACAGTGCAAAGAGAATATGAAACTCCTAACTTTAAAACTTAGCTTGTAATTACTATATTCTACAGGTCAAACATTGTTAAACTTCCTTTTAGGTATCAAAACTAATTCTTTAAATCAAAGTTATGTAAAATAGCTGGTTTCTCAGTAACATTTAGAAATATGGTTTCTGCATAATGTTAGTCTCTTGCAATATAGTGAACAACAACGTAGGTAGAATCCAATTCTGTGCTGTAGTTTTCTCCCAGGAAAACTGAAGCAGATAATTCCACTCCATCAAACCAGACAACAGTGCATTCTAGTGGCCAAAGAAGAGCATAATCAGAAATGTCTCAGACTCTGGTAAAACTTAACTGTCTAAAATCAAGAAGCTAATAAAATATTATAAACATTATATGAACTGCTATAAATTTAAAGAAAATTTGCATTTAAGATTTAAGTGAAAATATAAGAAAGAAAAAATATTACCCAAAAGCTCCAGTCACCACTCCAGTTATGTAAATTTGGCCCCTGTTTTTTTGCTGACACTGTATTATTCTCATCCGCAACTGGGCTAGGATTCTCCTCTAACTCTTCCTGTGGCTCAGGGGCAAAGCTTGAATCCCCTGCATTTATTGCCTGGAAACAAGTATCAACAATTTAAATTACTTATTGAGAAATGCTCATTTTAAAAATGAAAAGAGTTAATGTTCAAAATACACAAATTAACTTGAAAACAATATTTAAGCATTTAGGAAACAGTAATTAACATGTTTTTTCTTCTACAATTCATATATTTACACATGTGACAAATATTCTCCAACTACTACTACTCATTAGGTAGTTTAATTGGCACTGGGAATTCAAAAATGAATAAAAGGAAGTCCTTAGCTTCCAGAAGTTCACAGTCAGCTAGAGGAATAATTAAACAGTAAAAAATACCATGTAAGGGGGATGATAATTAGTTCAACCTCTTTGGAGAATAATTTGCAATGCCTCCTCTGGTCTAGAATGGGTATAAACTAAAACTCTGTGCACATGGAGTCAACAATGGTTATAGTACTAAGAAAGTGGAAACAAACTTACTAACCATAATTTGTGGGAAATTGGTAAATTAACTCTGATTTATACAAACAATGTAGTTAAAAATCAATGAATCAGGCATTGACCCCCAATCTATGGAGCATTCTGGGGAAAGAGTACACTCTGTGCAAGAGATGGACCCATTTGGGCAGTCACTCATGAAAGAGAGTCATTTTGGAGTAAAAAAGAGAGAGAGAGAAAAGAGCTGGGAGGAGGGAAGGGAGCAACCATTGTGAGAACACATGGCTCACCTGGACCCTTAAATACCTCTGTTGTTCCTGCTGTTGCCCTGCTGCCACTGGTACCTATGCCTCTATTGTAACAAAAATCCTGATCCTCCAGGTTACGGAGAAAAGCAGCCATGGAACCCATGTGGCACAGCAAAGGGGTAATTCAAACTCAGCTTCAGCTCAGGGTTGGTTTTTTTGTTTTTGTTTTTTAGTGTTTATTTATTTTTGAGAGAGAGAGAGAGACAGAGGGACAGAGAGAGAGACAGAGCATGAGCAGGGGAGGGGCCGAGAGAGAGGGAGACACAGAATCTGAAGCAGGCTCTGGGCTCTGAGCCGTCAGCACAGATGTGGGGCTTGAACCCATGAGCTGTGAGATCATGACCTGAGCTGAAGTCAGACACTTAACTGACTGAGCCACCCAGGCGCCCCAAGCTCAGGGTTTTTAAACTCCACAAAGTAACCACATACCCCTACCCCTGTAGGGGGTAACACTGATTTGAGGCTCTCTGGAGGATGAAATTTATAAATATGAAATGATAGGACTCCCTCCACTTGAAATATATTCACTCACCACCAAAAGAGATAGAGAAAAACAATAAACAAACAAACAAAGAAACAACAACAAAATAGAGAAGTCCACAATTTGGCCCAGTTGGAAATCCAAAATTTACTAAAATAATTTATACAACAAAAGGTAAAGATTGGCTTTTATATCTCTATAGCACAGGTTTTTGAATTAACTTCAACATCTGCTGAAATGCCTTAAGTGGCAAATTTTCATGACTTTAATCAATACTGGGCTCAAACTACAGTTATACCTGGAGATCCCACTAAATTTAGGGAAATACTCAACATAAAATAGATAATAAATAGGTATGTCTCACTTTAACCACCAGAACTTCTGTCTTGCTGAAATTCTTCCAGGTAATGGTATAGTACACATCACCCTAAAATATTCCATATTGGCAGTGGATGCTCTGACCCAACAATAAATTTAAACAGAGTCTTTGGAGCATACAAATGGCTTTTTAAAAAGCCATGAACCACTCCCTCAACCCCTAGCTAAAATAGTAAATACAACTCAACTCAATATAACATTAAACAGGGCCTTTGAGGATTGGGATTTATTATAAAAGACCTAATTAGTGAAAGAGTGATTATCTCTATGGTTTCTCCATTTAACAGCTCAACATGGCCTACTAAAGTTGGAAAAATGAATGGTGCCTCACAGTTGATGACTGTGCCCCTGATGCTGTGTTCCCTCCCATGAAGGCCCCTTTACCACATACTATTGAAATTACTGACTCTATCCAATCAGAAACTGGTAAATATATGTTATAATAGGGGCGCCTGGGTGGCTCAGTCGGTTAAACGTCCGACTTCGGCTCAGGTCATGATCTCAAGGTTTGTGGCTTCAAGCCGCCCATCAGCCTCTGTGCTGTCAGCTCAGAGCCTGGAGCCTGTTTCAGATTCTGTGTCTCCCTCTCTCTCTGACCCTTCCCTGGTCATGCTCTGTCTCTCTGTGTCTCAAAAATAAGTATATATATATTATATATACATATATATATATATATGTTATATATATAACATATATATAACCTATATATATGCTATAATAAATTTGGCTAATATTCTGTTCAGCGTCTCTTTCAACAAGCTCTCAGTCACATTTTGCCTTCATCTCTAGTGGGACACTATTAATATACCTTTACAGAGCTAGGCACAGCATACCTCAAAAGGCTTGCCCTTACATGCAACTTTTACAGGCAATATTGTAATTGTAATTATTTTGCTCCAGGAGCACAGGTATGACATTACATTGCTTACGTCCTCCTCTGAAGACATTCTTTTGACATACCCATTCAAATATGCACAAAAGAGCTCACGAAAAGGGGATGGGCCATTGCCCCAAACACAGCATTAAGGCCTGCCACCTTAAATTCCTGAAAACCATTTGGTACACCAAAGGTCACTCCATCCCTGACAATGTCAAGAAATTACTATTGACCCTCTTAGCACCCATAACACTAAAATAAGCCCAACATTTCTTAGGAGTTTTGGGCATCTAGAGCAATATATTCCTCATTTACAAACTTTACTTAAGTCTGTTTACACTATTACTTGCAAATCAGTCATGCTGAATGAGGATCCTTCCCAAAAAAGACTCTAATATTTGTCAAAATCACAACAGACACTTCCATTAGTACTATTCCCCTCTCCCCCAAACACACACACACACACACACACACACACAGAACTCTTCATTACAGAGACTTTAGCAGCTTCTTTCCATGACTCTTGGAGTCTCTCAACCACCCATGGTGTCTATAAGTTGTCTATAGGCTTCTAATGCAAGAAACTATCCCCCAGGTCCCACGTTATACACCATTAGAGCAGCAGTCACTGACAGCATACTGGACTCTTCTGGAAATAGAGGCTCTACAAACCCTGAGCCTGTGACCCTCCATACCCAGACCTTCTTAGGTCTTAGAAGCAACACCTTGCAAGCTCAGCACAACTACCAAGGCCTCCTTGCTCTGGGATAAAACCAAATCTGAGCCCCCTAGCATATCTTACCCGCAAGAGGGCATGCCCTCCCCTGTCCTCATTCTTTCATCAGATGTCATGGTGCTAGAAAAGGCCATCACTCTTCTGAACCCCTTGTTAACCTGAAGAGTGACTTGGGTTCAAATGAGTGAACAGCAGTTGGAGTCTGTACACTCTAAATTCCCATTTGAAGTCTGACAGACAAACCTACTGTTCAGTGAACAGCATTACCACCATTACACATGATGGAGCTCTCTGGATATCTACTGCTTTTCATCCCTTAACCAAGATGTCCCTGATAAAGGTAAGGACCCAAGGGTCAGCACAACTGGCTGAACTTCCCATAGTCATCTTAACACTGGATGCTCTGGCCAACAGTTGGCTCCATCTGCACATTTTTACAGACTCTTGGGGCACTGCCTCAGAGCTGCACCCTTTGGGATAAAGCACTCTAGAAATCTGTTTCACAGATACTCAAAATACAAATCAAGATCACCATGTCTTGGGGCACCTGGGTGGCTCAGTCAGTTAAGGGTCCAACTCTTTATTTCTATTCAGGTCATGATCTCACAGTTTGTGAGATGGAGCCCGAAACTGGGTACTGCACTGACAGCATAGAAGCTGCTTGGGATTCTCTCCCTCTCTCTCTGCCCCTCCCCTGCTCACGTGTACGTTCTTTCTCTCTCTAAATAAATAAATAAAATTTTTTTTTTTAAAAAAAGATCGCTCGTGTCTCTACATATACTAAACCCATAATAAAAGACCTCACCAAGATACTCCTTATGCCTGTTAGAGTTCCAGAAGATTACTAATAGAGACCAAGGCACTCATTTTATTTCTCAAAACACACTGTTGTGCTCTTGAACAAGGCATTCCAGGGAACTTTCATTTTCCTTACTGGGCACAGGCTGGAGACCTAGTAGACAGCCATGATGGCTTACCTACACTAATTCAAATTCAACTAAATGAAAAATCGTACCTTTCAGTCATTAACCCAACATCTGGGTGAACTGTGATAAGGAGTCTCATTCAATTTTTTAATGTTTGCCTGCTGACAGATTTTAAGCCTCACCCGTCCTTTTTCCTCTTCTTTCCCCCATATGGGCAAGTGGGTGAGAAATTCTGGGTGCTCTCACCTTTGGTGTGGGTGAGAGAGTCAAACCAAGCAAGCCCCAGTCCACACACAGCAACCCTTACCCTGATCCCACCAGGGTAAACCTGGATTAAACTTCCTTTCCTTGTCTTTTAAATCATTTAGGATCTGCTTGAGAAGCCTGACCTACTTCTACTTTTTCATTACGTATTTAATAAGCCATTGTATATATAAGTAATAAGCCTTCTCATATATTCATGGTGCATGTGTGGCATAATTCTACATCCAAATCAAATTGAAAGGGTAGGGGTTCATTCTGACTTTGTAGAGTGGCTACAACAGAATCCTATCTCTCTAACTTATTAGTTGTGTGGTCTTTGCCAGTCAATTTCTCTAAATCTGTTTTCTCCACTCTACAGTAGGGGTAATAACTCTCGGTAGTCTAAACTATAAACTCATTGAGAACAGGAATCATGTGTCTGTTGCTCACCATCTTATCCTAACACCAGTGCCAGGGACAGAGAATAAAATAACTGATTGGGTTCATTAACATGTATCATGCCTATTTCATTAAGTAATGTTTCTGAGGCTCAGTTGAAATAGTACATTCACTTGTTCATTCAACAATTATTCGAATGTCTCTACCATTTTGTAACCTGTAAAATGCTACTCACATAAAAGGTATCGCACTGATTGCAATTCTCTAAAATATATACACCCAACCAACGTAAAAGAAATGAGCGTAGTGTTCATAAATGCAGGTAGCCCTGGAACAAAAGTAGGCTTTCACCCTGAAGGTTAATCAGCAAGATCTTCCGTTTATCAAATAAGACAGTGAGCAAAGAACAAAACTAGTTGGAACCAAAAGCTTGGTTGACAGCACAGTTATTTACGCTAGAGTCCTGAGCCCTTTATTCAAGAGCTGATAGTTTAGGGAGGCGGGTGAGACTGGATCAACGTGATGTCGGGTCAGAATCACGACAACGGAACGTGAGTCGGTGGGGCCTGAGGCTGAGACATCTGGACTAGGACATTTCGGGACCAAATTCCTGCTCTCCACGCCCACAGAGAAGCAGACTTTCCACCATCGCCGCGAGGGGAAGGCTCGCAGGAAGCACACGAAACCGTTTCCTTGGTAACAACTTTCCAAATTACTCCAAAGAGCACGGAGAAAACGGAAGGGAGGAATTAATTATCATAATCTGAGAAGGTTCAAACAACTATCGTGAAGAAAACTGCCGGGTGCAGCCACCGCTTGGGAAGCCGCCCCAGCGAAGAGCCGCTTACCTGGCGTACAGTCAGAGCGCCCTCCATCGCGGCTCCTTGGGCCGCAGCGGAACCGCGCACGCGCGCCCCGAGTGGGGAGGGGGCGGCCCGGCGCGTGCCCCGCGACCACCCCCGGCGCGCGCTCAGGACTCTGGGCCACGCACGCCCCCACCGCGACCTCGGAGGGCTACCTGGGATCCTGCCTGCGCGCCTTGCGCCCTCTGGCGGCAGTCGCCTTTGGCTAACTAGTGAGAATGTAATGTTAATTTGTTAGCGCGCAGACCAGTCTTTTACTAGCATCAAGATAAGCCCCCTGTACTTCCCTACCTCCCAGTACCTACCTCCCAACCTCAAACTCCTGTGCCTGTGGTGAAACGGCTTCCGGGCATTAGTCACTCCTCACAAAGTCCCTCCTCAACCTCTTTCACACAATACATACTCTGCCCCAGGGTGCGAAAAGGTGAATTGCATGGCAAAGTCGTTCCTTCAAATAAGGGCCTGAAGTTATAATTCATAGTTAAAAGCTATTGAGTGTTTTCACTCTTATGTGGATCCTGAGAAACTTAACAGAAACCCATGGAGGAGGGGAAGGAAAAAAAAAAAAAAAAAAGAGGTTAGAGTGGGAGAGAGCCAAAGCATAGGAGACTGTTAAAAACTGAGAACAAACTGAAGGTTGATGGGGGGTGGGAGGGAGGGGAGGGTGGGTGATGGGTATTGAGGAGGGCACCTTTTGGGATGAGCACTGGGTGTTGTATGGAAACCAATTTGACAATAAATTTCATATATCGAAAAAAAAATAAAATAAAATATTTAAAAAAAAAATGTGACATGAGATGATAAAAAAAAAAAAAAAAATCTATTGAGTGTTGGGACGCCTGAGCGGCTCTGGTGGGTTGAGCGTCTGACTTCAGCTCTGGTCATGATCTCACAGTTCATGAGTTCGAGCCCCTCATCAGGATCTGTGCTGACAGCTCAGAACCTGGAGCCTGCTTTGGATTCTGTGTCTCCCTCTCTCTCTCTCTCTGCCCCTCCCCCACTCACACGCATGCTCTCTCTCTCTCTCAAAAATAAATAAAACATTAAAAAAAAAAAGGTATTGAGTGTTGCCGATCCTGGTTCCTTCCGCCCTCAAAATACAGCTATAAAAGACATTCTAGAACAATTAAGGAAGACTGAATGTGAAATACATATTATTTATATGTATAAATATATTGATTAGTGTATTAAATATATTTACGAAATAAATATATTTCTTCCTTGTTACAGAATAAATAACGGTTTGTGGATAAAATTATTGATATTCATTTATGGATAATTACTACTTGGTGGTTATGTTGGAGAATGTCTTTATTATTAGAAAATTCATGCTCAGGTATTTAGGAATGAGGTGTCATGATGCCTACAACTTGATTTCAAATGCTTCAACAAATATAGATGCCACGGGCTGAATGTGGAGTCCTCCCCAAATTCATACGCTGACATATAATCCCCTTCTACCATTTGAGGACACTGTTAAGAAGACTGCAACTATGAATAGGGTGTGGGTTCTCACCAGACACAGAATCTGCAGGTGTCTTCATCCTGGACTTCCCAGGCTTCAGAACTGTGAGAAATAAATCTTTGTTGTTTACAAGCCACCTAACCTCTGGCATTTTTTGTTCTAACCGCCTAAATAAACTAAGACAACAGATAAGGGGAAAGAGAACGCAAAATAGCAAAATGTTAGCAATTATTCCATCTATGTGGAGGGTACACCACTATTCAGTTATTCTTTTCTTGTTTCTGTATGTTTGAAAATAATCATAATGGAAAGTGGAAGAGGGAGAAAAAGTCAACTCCGCTTCCACAAAAAGTCAGATATTGAGTATCTTTTTTAAAAAAGTATTATATATAAGTTATTATATATAAGTTATAATATAACATATATTATATGTTAAGGAACAATTACCTAATAAGATAATCAAGAAAGGATATATTCTTGTTTTTGTTCTGCAAAACTTAGCATAAACTGTGTTTTTCTTCAATGTTGTGTACAAGAATAGGCTGAAGAAAAAATGCCTATTATTTGAACCAGAAGCCATGCTAAGAATTCTACTCTGGATTGAAAGAATTTAATATTGCCAATATTTTTTTAATGGTACAAGATGAATGTGGTTATTATGTAAAGTATTTTAAAACTAATATTTAAATTTTTTTAACTTTGAAACAATTTCAAACTTACAGAAAAATTGCAAATATATTACAATAACCTTTTCCCTGAGCCATTTGAAAGTAAACTGTCAACAGTGTGCCCTATAAACTCTGAATATTTAGGTGAATATTTCTTGCATACAAGGACATTCTCCCAAACCATCATAATATGACCAACAAAATTGGGAAATTAACATCATATTACTACATTCTAATTCTCACATCACACTAAAGTTCAACCAATTGTCCCAGTAAGATCCTTCATAGTAAGAGAATATAGCCCCAAATCACGTTATCATCTGTTGCCATATCTCCTTCAATGTGCAATATTAAATGCCCCTTGCACAGGCTCCCTCCTCATCCATCCCACCCTAACCCCCTTGCCCAGCCATCATGGTCCCGGCATTCTGCATACACCCCTTTCCTACTCTGCTCAGGTTGTATAACCCCTCACAGTGCCACCCCCACTAAATTATTTAATTTTTTTGAAAAGGTGGAAAAAATGAAAATAATCTGATAAAGAAAGGTCCTAAGGTTGGGCTAGGTGAATCACTATTCAGGTTTTAGACCAATTTTAAAAGGGTGACATTGTTTTTAAATAGAGATTTCGAAGTTGAGGAGATAAAGAGGAAACAGCAAAGACTGAGAAGGAATGGCCAATGAGGTAGATAGAGAACCTCATCCTGAAGTCAAATAAAGTATCTCAAGGAGGATGAAAAAAATCAGAGATGTCAACTATTGCTAACAGGTCAAGTAGGATGAGAACTGAGAATAGTTCTATATCGCTCTATATTTATCAATCTGGAGATCATTCGTTGACCTTGACAAGTCAGAACAATTTTGGTGGAGAGCAGATTCAAGAGAAAAGGAAAGGTTGTAGAAGACAATATGTATAAACAACTAGTTGGAAGAACTTAGCTCTAAATGAGGCAGTGAAATAGGACAGAGCTGGAGGGGAGATTTAGGGTCAAAGGAGGGTTTATTCTTCCGCTTTGTCTTTAAATTTTTTTTTTTTATAAGATGGGAACAATAGCAGCATATTTGAATACACATGGGAATGCCCCAACAGACAGGTAAAATTTGTGGTTCAAGAGAGGCAGGGAGAGCTTTGGGAGTGAAGACCTTGAATAGATGGTGGGGTAGGCTCTACTATGTAAGTGGATGGGCTGGACTACAACGGGAACATGGACTGTTCATCCTTAGTATTGCGAAAGAATATATGGCACAGATGCAGGTAAGTGAATAGATGTGACAAGATGAGTCTGTGCAAGTTCTCTTGTGACTGCTTCCCAGCAGCCCCTGACAGCCAGAAGATGGCCTGGTGCTCAGAGCAGAGGCCATGGTGGTCTGTTGAACATGAAAAACTACACATGTCACTGGTGTTTTTTAAAAGCCACTTTGCAAGCATGATAGAGCAAGGGCAAAGGAAGTCCACTCCATATTCAGGTGTAAGCAGACAAAAATGGGGACATGGTTCAAACCACAAAAATGGCCAAATATCCCCTTATGCTGGCTAATGTGAGTTAACTGCTGCTTCTTTCTCATTCACAGCTTTCACTGCATTTTGTTCCTCCCACCTTCTACATAAGATTTATTAAGATACTCAACCATACAATTACTACAGCTTTTGTCAACATATAATCCTGGAGAAAGCCCCACTTCTTGACTCATCCTCCCAGAATCACCAAAAACAGAAACCCAAATCCTATAGTAAATCCTCTCTAACACCGTTTGACTGAGATGTCCTCATGATTCTCTATGGTGTGTACTTTCGCCTTTGTTGCAATGAGTCAATAAACCCAACATTGCGGTCTTTGGCTGAAGGGCATTGCTATTTCGCAGTGAAATAAAACACAAGGCTGAAAGTGATTTATGGAGGACAAGTTGTTGGAAGTTTGAGGAAAGGAAAAATTATGAGATACTTGGGACCATAGGAAAATAAATGGAATAACATATTAAGAAAACAGTAGGATTGCCGTAATACCAATGCCAAGCTGAGATTTGTGGCCATGTATTTAAAGTGAGATCACCCTGGGGTGCCTGGCTAGCTCAGTCAGTAGAGCGTGCAACTCTTTTTCTGGATCAATTTCTTTTAATTTACATTCTACTTAGTCAATATAGTATAATATTGGTTTTAGGAGTAGAATTTAATGATTCATTACTTATATAACACCCAGTGCTCATCGCAACAGGTGCCCTCCTTAATGCCCATCACCCATTTTAGCTCATCCCCCCACCCACCTCCCCTCAGCAACCCTCAGTTTGTTCTCTATAGTTAAGAGTTTCTTGGGGCGCCTGGGTTAAGTGTCCAACTCTTGATTTTGGCTCAGGTTATGATCTCACAGTTTATGGGTTCAAACCCTGCTGGCAGCACAAAGCCTGCTTCTGATTCTCTCTCCCTCTCTCTCTGCCCCTCCCCCACTCTCTCTTTCTCAAAAATAAATAAAATAAACTTTAAAAGAGTCTCTTATGGTTTGCTTCCTCTTTTTTTTTCCTTCCCCCCTATGTTCATCTGTTTTGTTTCTTAAATTCCACATATGAGTGAAATCATGGTGTCTTTCACTAACTTATTTTGCTTAGCATAATACACTCTAGCTCCATCCACATTGTTGCATATGGCAAGATTTCATTCTTTTTGTTGGCTAAGTAATATTCTATTGTGTGTGTGTGTGTGTATATATATATATATGTATATATATATATATATACATACCACATCTTCTTTATCCATACATTAGTCGATGGACCCTTGGGCTCTTTCCATAATTTGGCTATTTTTTATAATGCTGCTATAAACATTGGGGTGCATGTGCTGGTTCTAAGTAGTATGTTTGTATCCTTTGGGTAAATACCTAGTAGTGCAATTGCTGGGTTGTAGGGTAGTTCTATTTTTAACTTTTTGAGAAACCTCCATACTGTTTTCCAGAGTGGCTGCACCAGTTCGCATACCTACCAACAGTGTAAGAGAGTTCCCCTTTCTTGAGTGTGCAACTCTTGATCTTGCAGTTGTGAGTTTGAGCCCCATGTTGGGTATAGAGATTACTTAAAAATAAAATCTTTTTAAAAAATAAAGTAAGCTGGAGCGCCCGGGTGGCTCAGTCGGTTAAGCGTCCGACTTCAGCTCAGGTCACAATCTCACAGTCCGTGAGTTCGAGCCCCGCGTCGGGCTCTGGGCTGATGGCCCAGAGCCTGGAGCCTGCTTCCGATTCTGTGTCTCGCTCTCTCTCTGCTCCTCCCCCGTTCATGCTCTGTCTCTCTCTGTCTCAAAAATAAATAAACGTTAAAAAAAATTTTTTTTAAATAAAAAAAAATAAAGTAAGTAAAGTAAGATCATACTAACATATAAAGAGCTCCTGGAAATTAATACGGAAAGACTGATATGGAAATTGATCAACTAAAAAATTGTTAAGGTATATGTCAGAAGTTCACAGAAAATGAAATACAAGTGTCCCTTTTTAAAGTGCTCATTTTTACTCAGAATTTTAAAAAGTAGAAATAAAAAACACATGGAAATACTATTTTCACCTACAAGACTGACAAAAGTATAGTAGTTTGATAACACAATCTGTTTGTTGACAAGACTGTTGTTGACAAGTCTCATGGTGGGAGTGTAAGGTGATACAGCACTTGGCAATAGCTATAAATGTTACAAAATGCATACACTGTTGCAGCAATTTCATTTCTGGGTTTTTTTCCTATAGATTTATTTGCAGACATGCAAAATAATGTGCAAAGTTATTCACTGGAGAATTGTTTGCATTAGCAAAAAGTGGAAACAAATGTTCATCAATGAAAGCTTGGCTAAATAAACTATGTACATCCATCTATTGAAATTCTATGCTAGATTAAAAAAAAGAAGAAGTCTGAGGGGCACCTGGGTGGTGCAGCCGGTTAAGCACCCAACTTCAGCTCAAGTCATGACCTCATGGTTCCTGAGTTCAAGCCCTGTGTCAGGCTCTGTGCTGACAACTCAGAGACTAGAGCCTGTTTCAGATTCTGTGTCTCCATCTCTCTCTGCCCCTCCCCTGCTCACGCTCCTTCTCTCTCTCTCTCAAAAATAAATAAAAGTTTAAAAAAATAAATTAAATTTAAAAAAGAATGAGAGAGAATGACATCGACAAATAAGACAGAGTAGGAAACTCCGAAAGTTTGTACCTCCACAAAAGCAACAAATAGGTTAGCAAAAAAGGTCAGGACCTACTTATTTGGAACTCTGGAATCCAATCCAAAGCTTACAACAATCAGGGAATGCTTAATTAAGAAAAAACAGCTGAGTCTCAGTAAGAGAGCTTTGTGGCATTTTAATTTACCCTGGTACCATCCCCCACTCCACAATAGCCCACATTCCTGGTACTAGCTCCTGGCATTGGAAGGAGTAGCACAGAACTTATTAAAGAATTGGAGTTGCTTGCTTTGACCTGTCTGGTGGCTCCCTGATGGACCAGCTCAATGATCTGCCTTTATTTCACCTAACTCACAACTCTCCCAGGGATAGGGCAGATACTTTAAAGAGGAGGGGTGGAAGCAAACATTTGTGGGCAAATGATTTAGCCACTGCAATTTGGAGCAAAGGAAAACAGTTGAGGCAAACTGTGGGCAACCTGAAAAGTTTGGGAGGAAAGGCTGGGGAATAAGGGCTTTGAAAAGCTCCCACAAATTTCAGGGAGTCTGGAAAGTCACGCATATGCCCAGAGCTGGGAGCATGCACAGAAAAGACCTAAGAAGGCCCTAAGTTCTTGCTTAGGAGGAAGGAAGCACAGCAGGAAGGCAAAGCAAAGGCAGAGTTGTAAAGTCTTCATCCCAGACCCCAACCTCCCAAAGACTGGGAGGTTTCTTTTCTTTCTTTCTTTTCTTTCTTCTTTCTTTCTTTCTTTCTTTCTCTTTCTTTTTTCTTTCTTTCTTTCTTTCTTTCTCTCTTTTCTCTTTCTTCTTTCTTTTCTTTCTTTCTTTCTTTTCCTGGAGTTTAAAAATCTCTGCCAAATCACTAGCTGATCACTGAGCTAACAGAACAGAGATTTCTATGCCCATGCATGATAATGATCGTAAATTCACAAATTTAGTTCGGCTCATGAGTAGTCACATTTATAGAGACAGTAGAATGGCGGTTTCAAGTGGCTGGGGGTAGGGCACAATGGGGAACTATTGTTTAGGTGTATGGCCTTTCAGTTTGGGAAGATGAAGAAGTTCTGAAGGGGGCAGTGGTGATGATAGCACAGCAACATGAATGTACTTAATACACTGAACTGTACACTTAAAATGGGTAAAATGGTAAATGTTATCTTATGTGTATATATATATATATATATTTTTTTTTTATTATAAATTTTAGTTAACATACAGGGGCACCTGGGTGGCTCAGTCAGTTAAGCATCCAACTTCAGCTCAGGTCATGATCTCACAGATTGTGAGTTTGAGCCCCACGTTGGGCTCTGTGTTGACAGCTCTGAGCCTGGAACCTGCTTCAGATTCTGTATCTCCCTCTCTCTCTGCCATCCCCTGCTCATGCTCTGACTCTCTCTGAAAAATAAATAAACATTAAAAAAATTTTTTAAAGAAATATCAAGCTTCTAAAAGCCAAGGAAAGACTGAATTATTGCTCCATATTAAAGGAGAAGACATACGGCAATAAAATGCAATGTGTGATCTTGAATTGGATCCTGAACTAGAATTATTTTTTTAATTGCTATAAAAGGACATTATTGGGACAACTGGAAAACTTTGAATAAAGTCTGCAGATTAGATGATAGTGTTTATTAAAATTAATTTCCATTTTTGATAATTATACTATGGTGAGAATGTCCTTGATTGGGGGAATATATTGCTGTCTATTCATTTAGGTTTAACTGATGTATTTAGGCTTAACTCACTCTCAAATGGTACAGAAAAAAAATGTGCAGAGAGAAAGAATAAGCAAACAAATAAAGCAGACATGGAAATGTTAATAATTGGGGGATCTGAATAAGGGTTTATGGGAAGCCTTTGTACCATTCCTCAACTTTCCTTATTTCATAGAATTAAAAACTATTATAAGCTGTCAAAATAAATAGAGTGAAACACACCTGCACAGGTGTGTGTTTTTCTGCAGGGGCACAAGTTCGAGCGCAGAAAGGGCTGAGTTGGATTTAGAGTTGATTTTTACCATGTGAACATGCTAAAGCAAGAGAGGCTCAAGGGAGATGAATGTGCATACAGGTGTGTGGGAGTAATCGTTGTCCTTAGAATCCAAACTGGGAAAGAGGCAAAGCAAAGGTTAGAAGTATGAAGGACAAATGAAAAATATTAGGATTAAAGGTTGGTAAATCTAGTTGGGGTTGAAAGATTGCTAGTGATTGCTACAATTAAGAGTTCTCAGTTCTATGTAGGGGCACCTGGGTGGGTCAGTCAGTTGAGGGCCCGACTTCGGCTCAGGTCATGATCTCACGGTTTGTAAGTTGGAGCCTCGTGTCTGTGGTGATAGCTCAAAGCCTGGAGCCTGCTTCAGATTCTGTCTGTCTGTCTCTCTCTCTCTGCCCCTCCCCGCTCGTACTCTGTCTCTGTCTCTCTCTCTCTCAAAAATAAATAAAACATTAAAAAAAATTTTTTTAAGTTCTCAGTTCTATGTAAATGATAACATGACAGAAAGAGTCTCAGAATGTTTCTTATCTGGCAAAATTCATAGAAATTTGGATAAGTACATTAATTTTTTTTAAGTTTTTATCTAAATTCCAAAAAGTTAGCATATAGTGTAATACTAGTTTCAGGTGTGCAATGTAGTATTTCAACACTCCCATATAACACCTGTGTGTTCATCACAACAACGTATAAGTGCATTAACATTTTTAAAGAAAAAAATTAGAGGTGACGAGTTGGAAAAATAGGAAGTGGTGCTTGTAATTGAGATTATGGATAAATTGCAATTATAATGATGAGTTCTCTTCTATGAGCCTTAGAGTGGGTGGCTGCCTAGAGCAGACAAGATGATGGGGGCAAGGTCACTGAACTAAGAAACCGGAGATTGGAGATATAATCTTAGTGGATATTGAAATCACCAAGTACTACGGTCTGAATGTGTCCCCCTCACCAAATTTGTATGTTGAATCAATCCTAACCCCAAAAGTGATGGTAGCAGGAAGTGGGGCCTTTGGGAGGCTCTCCGCTCTCATGAATGGAATTAGTGCTCTTATAAAAGAGACTCCAGGAAGCTCCTTGCTCCCCACCCCACCATGTAAGGACACAGACAGAAGGTGCCAGCTATGAACCAGGAAGAGGATGTCACCAAAACACAACCATACTGGCACCTTCATCCTGGACTTCTCAGCCTCCAGAACTATGAGAAGTAAACTTCTTTTTTTATAAGCCACCCAGTCTATGGTATTTTGTTAGAACAGCCCAAATGAACTACGATACCAAGTATAAAAATAATTGCATAGAGGAAAGTGACCATGAGCAAAGAACAAAACTCTTCAATAAAAAAAGAAACATGAATGAGTCTGTAGACAATTACAATAAAGACAGGTAGTCTGTGGCATTCTTTTCTGACATAAAATTCAAAGCTAGGGTTTTAGGGAGGAGTAAAGGAGAAGAGTCTGGAAGTAATAGAAGGAAAGAAGGCAATCACTTTTTCTCTGCAACCAGTCATGTTCCAGTTACTATGCTGCATGACACATCACCTAAGACCATAGTGGCTGAAAACAGCAATAATTATTCATTATCTCTCATGGTTTCTATGAGTCAAGGATTTGGGGACAGCTCAGTTGAAAAGTTCTGGCTCATAGTCTCTCATGAGGTTGCCCTCATTAGCCATGTGGTGCTCCAGTCATCCATCAAAAGGCCTGGTTGAATCTGGAGGATCCATTTTCAAGGTGTCTCATTTACATGACCCGCAACCTGGAGCTGCCTGTTGGTTTGGGACCTCAGTTCCTCTCCACACGTGCCTCTCCAAAAGGCTGCTTGAGCCCTCATGGTATGGCAGAACCTTTCCTCAGAGCATGTTGTTGCAAAAGACCAAGCTGGAAGTTGCAATGCTTTTTATGACCTAGCCTTGGGAGTTGCACACTGTCAGTTACACCACCTTCTATTGGGCTAAAGGGTCAGACCTGATCCACTGTGGGAGGTGACTATACAGGGCATGACTCATGGGAGGCAGGATCGTTGGGGGCCTTCTAGGAGTGAAGCTCCCACAAGTGGTATGACAGTGTGGGACAGAAAACAGCCACCACTTGAGAAGGCTGTAGGGAAAGCAGTGTCCTCAGGGGGAAGTGAGATTTCAGTCACAGCAAAGTGAAGAGAAGTTCTAGAGAATATTCAGGGGGAAAAAAAAAAACAAAACCCAAAACTCTGAGAAATTAGAAGATAGGGAGTTTTGTTAATGTTTGATCTTGAATTCCACAGCATACCAAAAAGGAATTTGAAAGTTGGGGATGGGGGAGAGGGCAAGGGGTTCGATAGAGATGCACGGTGACAAGAGTCTGGGGGTGGGGGGAGCTGGAAACCTTGGGTGTCTTGTACTGAGTGACGTAAATAAAATTGTAGGGCATAACAAGATTAGTCTTGATGGCTATATTAGTCTCCAGGGAAACAGAACCAATTTTATGCATATGGAACAAACTACACAATCTGCCTTCTGCAGGCTGAAGATCCAGGAAAGCCTGTGGTACAGTTCCGAGAATCTGAGAGCCAACCGTTCTAAAGTTCCGGCCCAAGAGGAGGAGAAGACTGATGTCTCAGCTCAAGCAGTCAGGCACAGAAAGCAAATTCTCCCTTCCTCTAACTTTTGTTCTATTCAGGAGCTCAACAGATTGGATGGATGATGTCCACCCACTTTAAGGAGGGCAAACTGTTTTACTCAGTCTGCAGATGCAAATGCTAATCTCATTTGCAAACACCCTCACACAGACACAGCCAGAAAGAACATTTAGTCAGATATCTGGGCACCTCAGGATCCAGTCAAGTTGACACATAGAATTAACCATCACAATGTATTTGAGGCAGATAGTTGTGGAGAAGATATGGGTGTTAAGGAGATAGATACGGGTATGACCAGGAGCATACAGGATCCTTGGACCACCTCTTTATTCCTTCTCACTGAGCCCCATAGGCCGGGCCAAAAAGGGAAAAGTGAAAAAAGAAAGTATGCCACTTTTTGCCCCTTTACTAAGTGAAACTTTCCTGAATGATAACTCTCTCACTTAAATTTTATTATTAGAGCTTACAAACGTCACTCTTTCCACTTTTTTAATGTTCAGTATGACTGACTTTAGCACAGATCCCTCAAAAATACCATTCTTAATTTTTATGTCTTTTTCTAATGCTGCTAATCCATAAATGGTGAGTTAATGTATCTGTACATACGTATCTAATTTTGTTCCTTGCCAAAACTCATCAAAACCACAATAAGAGGAATTGTGGACAGATAGGGAGAACAGGAGAGGATACCAGAGCAAGAAAATTTCATAAGCTAGAAAACAATGGAACAAGGGGTAACTGATTTATAAAACTGAGCAAGCCAGGTTCTCAACTGATATTGGGGAAAACTGAGGACTCACCAAACTTATACCTCAGAATCCTGAGAAAACACAGGAATTGACACCACTAAAATAACCCTGGAACTGGTGATAAAGAAGGGGAGAGGGATTAGAATAGCAGCTAAAATAAGGAGAACGAGGGTCAAAGTTATTAGAAAACAGTTATGTGTCTAAATCATCTCTGTACTTCCAGGCTGCTGGGCAATTGTATGATTTTTTTAAAGGTGGTATTTTTCCATTGTTAATCTTTTATTTTTTCTTTTTTTGTTTTAAGTTTATTTATTTTCATAGAGAGAGAGAGAGAATGAGAGCAAGTGAAGAAGGAGCAAAGAGAAAGGGAGAGAGAGAATTCCAAGTAAGCCCCATGCTGTCAGCACAGAGCCTAATGTGGGGCTCCAACTCACAAACTGTGAGATCATGGCCTAAGCCAAAACCAAGAGTCAGATATTTAACCAACTGAGCCACTCAGGTGCCCCCAACTGTATGATTTTAAGATGTACAATGTCCCCCGGAATTTTCCAGCCTAAGAAAGAAGCTCCTGGAAAAGCTGCCCATTGAGAAACCAGTAAAGACAAAATGTAGGATACAAAAAACTGGAAATGGAACCACAAGACAGATGAAGGGAGCCCCTAAGTTGAGGCTGAAGGCAGATCCCAGAATAACAGCTGGGGATGGGATGTTGGAGGCACCATGTTTTATACTGGGGCTGTGCAGCTCAAGAGACAAACCAGCTGAGCACTGTCATCCCCAGGATCCTCCTTCTCCTCTTCCTCCTCCTCCCCTTCCTCCTTCTCCCCTTCCTCCTCCTCTTCCTACTTCTCTCCTCCTCCTCCTCCTCCTCCTCCTCCTCCCTCTTCTTCTTTTTGTCATTTACCTTCTTTTTAGCTGAGGATGGACCCCGCCCCCCCCCCTCCCCGACCACAGATCTTGCTCAGGTTCTTTTCTGTACTTAGCTTGCGAAGAAGTCCCTATTCTTCCCCATGCTCTGCTGCTTTCTTCCATAGGTTTCTGCTTTAACTTTCTCCTGAGAGCTGGAAGTAGTCAGGGGAAGTCTAGAAGCAGAAAACACAGAGCAGTCCACTCTATCTGACCATACTTTTGCTAAATGTCAGTATCTGGTCCAGGGGCCCAAACTACAGTGAGCCCTATGCTTTCCAGGATACCAGAAGTCCCTGCCACTGACTTCCCTAGAAACCATTTTGGTAAATGCTTGGGGAACCTGATGCCAAATCATGACCCATCGGCTCTGTTGAGTCGATTTTCTCCTAGAAGTCATTATCTGATGGTGGCAACGTCACTCTTCCTCATACAGAAAGATAGGTGCTTGCTACTTGGCTGTGCTTTTCTTCTCTCTTTTTATTTTTTAACTAAGAAATGTATTATTTAGGAATACATATAAGGTAAATCTATGAATTAAAACAGCAACTGATTAACACAAAAGAGTAATGTTTATCTTTAAAGGAAGGAAGATGGATGCAGTCAAAGGAGGGATGGCGGTGGGGGGGTGGGTTCTATGTTACTCAAATATTCTATTTCTTTTTTTTTTTTAACATTAATTCACTTTTTAGAGAGAGTTTGAGCAGGGGGAGGGAAGAGAGAGAGGGAGACACAGAATCCAAAGCAGGCTCCAGGCTCTGAGCTGTCAGCACAGAGCCCGACGCAGGGCTTGAACTCATAAGCAGTGAGACCATGACCTGAGCTGAAGTCGGACATTTAACCGACTGAGCCACCCATGTGCCGCTAAATGTTCTGTTTCTTATTCTAAGTAATGGATACATACATATTTATATTACTTGTTAAATTGTCCATGTAAATATTATATATTTTTCTGTATGCATGATACATTTCCCAGTATTTTTAAGTAAATAGAAAAACAATTAACAAAAATAATTTTACTATTATTTTAGTGTTACTCATTGAATATTAGATCAACAGAAAAGTCTTAGTGTTGATTTGAATAGTTTTTGTAAGGTGCAAGTGGCTGCAATACATTTTTCACCTAATAAAGAAAAGCCAACAGATAAGTTTAACAGAGAGCCAAAAGAGGTTTAAGACAGAGAAAAGGTAACATTTCCTGGGAGAGTAGGATGAGATCCCCTGGACAGAACTTTAGAGATTAGTCAAAGCGAAGGCTACATATGAACTAGAAGCTAGTTGGGGCAAAAAGAGAAAAGTGCTGAGAGACTTCCTACATCATTTGCTAAAAGTATCAGGTTTCTAGATTGCATTTCATTACACTGTGAATTATTTAAATCCACCTGGAAGCCAGTTTCTGAAACGGAATGCCTCATATTAATTATCTAATGTGGCCCTGTAACTTATGATGTTAAATAAATAAACACACCTGAGGTTGACCTGCCATCCCTCACACCTGTCTCCTATCCCTGTGCCTTAACACACAGGGATATGTATAACTTCACAATGTTAGCATTGTTATTTTACGTAGGAATATTTGCTTTTACAAAGATATAGGCATATGCTTTCTAATAGACTATTGATAGTGTAATTAAATTTAGAGATCATCAAACATGTTGAGACAATGTTTTCTTTTATATAATATTCTTCCTGAAAGTTAGACATATTTAGAAACTACATTATCCATTTTATTGAATCTAACAGGCCACAGGAGTATCATTTTTTAAAAATCTCTAGCGAGATCATTAGCAATTTAGCAGTTATAATTCATGGATAAGTGTTCATTCTGCCTACTACAGATAAGAATAGAAACTGTGTTCATTGTGGTTAGAACTCATGCTAAATACATATAAATTGTAAAATATGTAGTATTTTTTAAGTTTATTTATTTATTTTGAGAGAGAGAGGGGAGAGAGAAACCTGAGCAGGGGAGGGACAAAGAGAGAGAATCCCAAGCAGACTTGGTGCTATCAACACAGAGCCCACTGTGGGGTTCAATCTCACAAACCATGAGATCATGACCTGAGCCAAAATCAAACACTGGATGCTTAACTGACAAGAGCCATGAAGGCACCCCAAATATGTAGTATTTTTTGTATAGCTATGTTTGTTGGAAATAGAGACTACTAATATCAGTGGGTAGCTTACCTTGGACCACACAATGGTGCATTTAAAAGTAAGTACAGGGGCGCCTGTGTGGCTCAGTCGGTTAAGCAACTGACTTTGGCTCAGGTCATGATCTCACAGTTCGTGGGTTCAAGCCCTGCGTCGGGCTCTGTGCTGACAGTTCAGAGCCTGGAGCCTGCTTTGGATTCTGTGTCTCCCTCTCTCTCTGTTCCTCCCTTGTTCATTCTCTGTCTCTCAAAAATAAATAAACGTTAAAAAATTTTTTTAAAGTAAGTACAGCCCCTTGGAAAACAGCATATATGTGTGATCCAGATCCTAGAACAGAAGAAAGACATAGAAGAAAAAGATGTGGAATTGAATTCTCAATTCCCTCGACATGAAGGCTACAGTGTGAAGGCCTTCTTTTAGTGAAAAGTTCTCAGAAGATGCTTGCCTGACCATATTCAACATGGTTGGAAAATTCAGAATATACAGTTATTTCTATTCTGTGAGAATCTCTGTGGAGGAGAAAATGGAGCAGAGGGAGGAAATGAAGGTAATGTGTTTAGTTCAGTTACCTGGGAGTTGAGCTTGAGAAGAATCCTGGGAGTGACCTACTGAAGGGAGTGCTGCTTTGGAGAAATGTTCAGGGAACCAGAGAAGCAGGAATGATGACAGATGTTTAGCTGGATCCCACAGGGAGCTCTGGAGAATGAATGTCATCACAGACTTGGGTCTCCTTGAGGCAAGAGGATTGGTCTTTTTAAAATTATTATTGCTATCATTAAAATGTTTTATTTATTTATTTTAATTTTTTTAATGTTCATTCTTGAGAGAGTGAGAGAGAGACAGAGTGTGAGCAGGGGAGGGGCAGAGAAAGAGGGAGACACAGAATCAGAAGCAGCCTCCAGGTTCTGAGCTGTCAGTCCAACGTTGGGCTCAAACTCACGAAACATCATGATCTGAGCCAAAGTCGGATACTCAACCGATTGAGCCACCCAGGCCCCCTGAAATGTTTTATTTATTTTTGAAAGAGGGAGAGAGAGAGGGAGAGGGAGAGAGAGAGAGAGAGAGAGAGAGAGAGCAGCACGGGAGGAGCAGAAAGAGAGGGAGACAGAAGATCTGAAGTAGGCTCTGCACTGACAGCAGGGAGCCCAATGGTGGCTCAAACTCATGAACCACCGTTAGATCGTGACCTGAACCGAAGTCAGAGCCACCCAGGTGCCCTTGAGGATTAGTCTTTGATACCCTCATATTGGCTTGTGACCACTGGGTGTGGGGGTTGGGGAGAAGCGCAGACATAGTGTGCTTAACCTTCTAGGCATTGCCAGATATGACACCTGCTGTGGGTTGAGGGCGAGTTTCAGTACAAATGTACTGTGAGTTCTAAGCAGCCAACATCCAGTTGGTCTGGTAAAGGAGCTATGGCCAGTTCACCAACAGGACAACTACAGGTACTATTTTTATTTGTGTCCTTTTTCCTTTTATCCTAACACCTCATCATTTTCTTCAGTTGCATATTTTAACTCCAGAACTTTTTTGGTAGCAGCCATTAATGCGTTAAAAATAGAACTGGAAAAAAAAGTAGAACTGGATTTTAATATTTAAACACCTTTTTATTTAGCCTCTGGGTTCAATGCTAACTAATAATGTAAATAAGCAAAATAAAAAAAGTTAAATTACTTTTCATAAAGGCCACCAAAAGCCTTCAGTATAAATAAGGCATATAGTTGGGTGGTTAAGGGAAAAGCCTTGAGTAAAATAGAAGTGGATTTAAATCCTGGCTCCGATGTCCACTAGCTGTGTGATTATATGCAAGTTTCTTCAATGTGCTTCATCTGCTTCTTTATCTTGGAAAAAAAGATAACCCCTCCTTAGAGTTGTGTGAGGTTTAAGGAATACAGGATAGAGTTCGATTTCTAATTTTGGAAATAGAGTGGGCCACATCATTGGGCCAACCTTCCCACTAAGCATAACTAAAAATACTTCATAAAATATTTTCAGAAATCTTGTGTAAATAATTAGAGAGATGACAAGATAGTAAGAGTTATCAAGCCAATGTCTAAGGAACACAGAAAAATGAGTCAAGTAATGAAGCTGCTTTTGCCCTGAAGCTGCTTTTGCCCTCAGTTTTCAAGGCCCAGGGAGGAGAATGACAGAAGATAAAATCCCAGCGTGGAGATTCTAACAAGAACCACATTCCCATAAAGCAGGGAATGAACTTGAAGACAACCCATCCCGTGTTCTCACCTATAAGAAACTAGAAGGTAGTTGGGGAGCACAGACCTGAAAGTTTGCAGTTATAAACCAACCATTATTCTGCTTTGCAGACCATATCCGCAAGACCTAGGTGGTCCAAAGAAACTTCAAGCTGTGAATTTAATTTAAAGCCATCCTGGGGGGCGCCTGGGTGGCTTGGTCGGTTAAGCGTCTGACTTCGGCTCAGGTCATGATCTCACGGTCCGTGAGTTCGAGCCCCGCGTCGGGCTCTGTGCTGACAGCTCAGAGCCTGGAGCCTGTTTCAGATTCTGTGTCTCCCTCTCTCTCTGCTCCTCCCCTGTTCATGCTCTGTCTCTCTCTGTCTCAAAAATAAATAAACGTTAAAAAAAATAAAATAAAAAAAAAAATAAAGCCATCCTGGATGTCCTTTTTTCTAGGAGAATCTCAGCTAATAATTATAGAAGGGATGATAAAATTGGATATCACAAGTGTGAAATAATGGGCCTAGATTCATGGTCTCCAATAACCCTAACCACTAACCACAATTTGCTATTTCAATTTAAATTAGTTAATATTACAATTCAGTTCCTCAGTCACACTACTACATTCCAAGAGCTCAATTGACTTAGGTACCATACTGACAGCATCGCTTTAGAACATTCACTCAACTGAAAGTTCTATTGGGCAGTCTCAATCAAGGCAATAATCACCAATGACTGCTAAGATCATTAAGTGGAATACAAGGATATTAAAGTCAATGGATTGGCTGACAAAAGGTAAACCCATGATCAGTTTTTAAAAAATATATATATTTAAATTTATTTATTTATTTTGAGAAGGAGAGAGAGAGAATGAGCGGGGAGGGGCAGAGAGAGAAGGAGAGAGAGAGTCCCAAGCAGGCTCCCCACTGTTAGTGTGGAGTCAGACGTGGCGCTTGAACTCACTAACCGTGGGATCATGACCTGGGTGGAAACCAAGAGTTGGACTCTTAACCAACTGAGCCATCCAGGAGCCCCAAGGTCTACTCTTGATTAAAAAAGGCTTAAGAAGCATAAGAACTAAATGTGCTGTGTGGATCTCATTTACATTCTGATTTGAAGAAAATATATATAAGAATTTATTTAAAAACAATTGGGGAAGGGGTGCCTGGGTGGCTCAGTCGGTTAAGTGTCCGACTCAGGTCATGATCTCATGGTTCATGGGTTCCAGCTCTGTGCCGAACTCTTGCTCAGAGCCTGGAGTCTGCTTTGGATTCTGTGTCTCCTTCTCTCTCTGCCCCTCCTCTACTCACGCTCTGTGTCACTCTGTCTCTCAAAAATAAATAAACGTATTTAAAAACAATTGGGGGGATGTAAATACCATCTGTGTATTAGCTAATATTAAGAAATTATTTTTGCTAAGCATAATTGTGGTTATGTGGTTATGTAACTGTCAGTTACTGTGATTAGGTAAGAAAAAAAAAAGCCCTTAATTTTTGGAGCTGGATTTTGAAATATTTAGTGGACAAATGTCATAATGGGTATAGTTTGCTTCAAAATAGTTCAGCAAAAATAATAAATAAAATGTGGCAAAATATCAATAATTGTTCAACCTCATTAACCAGTGCATTGGGGTTTATTATACCATTATCTCCACTTTTCTGTATATTTGAAATTTTTCATGATAAAAATTTTATAAAAATTAAGTGCCGTGATTAGGGATGGGTTGGAAAGCAAAGGGCTGGTGGGAGGGAGGGAGGTGTGGTTACAAAGAGTAAACAGCAGGGATCCTTGTGGTGTTCGAACTGTTTTGTAGATACATGAACCTACATATGTAATCAAATTGCATGGAACTAAATACACACACACACACACACACACACACACACACACGTACATACACACACACCAAAAGAAGGAAACCTGGGGAAATGGGAATGAGACTGCTGAATTATATCAATGATATTATCCTGGTTGTGATAATTATACTACAGTTTTGCAAGATGTTAACCATTTAGGGGAACTGAATAAGGATGCATGTTTTTCTGTATTATTTCTTATGAGTGTATGTAAATCTACAACTTTCTAAAAGAAAGTTTAATTTAAAATTAAAATTAAAAATAAGTAAAAGTGAAATAAATAATGACATAGCCATGCAACATAACATCATTTGGCCTTTAGAAACAATGATATAGAAGTTTGTGCAAACAAATGGTTAGCTCTCCAACATGTATTAATAGGTAAAAAAGAAATCTGATGTGTAGTAACATGTATGTTATGCTTCTGAGTGTTTTTAAGTATGTATGTGTGTATGTAGGAAATTTCCAGAAGTATAAACAAAAAAAGTACTTTTATGAAGTATACCTTATGCTAGGGTTTTGAGGTGTTTTTTAAGATTTTGTTGTGGTAAAATATATATAACATAAAACTTAACATTTAAAATTTTTTTTTACTTTTTTAAAAAACTGTAAGCTCTACACCCAACATGGGTCTTGAACTCACAACCCTGAGGTCGAGTCACATGTTCTACCAACTGAACCAGCCTTAACATTTAAACTATTTTTATGTACAGTATACAATTTAGTGGCATTGAGTACATTCACATTGTTGTGCGACCATCCATAAGAACCATTTTCACCTTCCCAAACTGAAATTCCATAGCCATTAAACTATGACACCCATACCTCTTTCCTCAAACCCCTGGCAACCACCACTAATCTTTCTGTCTATTAATTTGGCTGCTGTAAGAACCTCACATCAGTGGAATACTACAGTATTTATCATTTTGTGACTGGCACATTTCATTTAGTATAATGTCTTCAAGATTCATCCATGTTGTAGCACATGTCAGAATTTCCTTCCTTTCTAAGGCTGAAGAATATTCTGTTGTGTGTCCATACCACATTTTATTTATCCATTTATCCATCAATGCACACTTGAGCTACTTCCAGGTTTTGGTAGTTGTGAACATAGGTTTATAAATAAATATCTGTTCAAGTCCCTGCTCCTTATGCCTCTTTGAAAAATATTTTTACAAGTTTATTTTGAGAGAGAGAGAGAGCAGGGGTGGGGCAGAGAGAGGATCCCAAGCTGACTCCACTCTGTCAGAGCCTGAGGCAGCGCTTGATCTCACCAACCCTGAGATCATGACCTGAGCTGACATCAAGAGTAGAATGATTAACCAACTGAGCCACTTAGGCGACCCGAAAAAAAATTTTTTAAGAGGTAAATACATGTTGGGCACCTGGGTGGCTCAGTCGGTTAGGCATCTGACTTTGGCTCAGGTCATGATCTCACAGCTCATGAGTTCAAGCCCCATATTGGGCTCTGTGCTGACAGCTCAGAGCCTGGAGCCTCCTTCAGATTCTGTATCTCCCTCGCTCTCTGCCCCTCCCCCGCTCACAATCTGTGTGTGTGTGTGTCTCTCTCAAAAATAAATAAACATTAAAAAAAATTTTTTTAAAGGAGCTAAATACATGCATTGCTAAAAAGTATTAAATGCTTAAAAATAAATGTCATAAGAATTGTACTGGGCTTCTTTAAAATTTTTTTAATCGATATTAAGAAACTTTAAAGAAGATAAAAATAGGGACGCCTGGGTGGCTCCGTTGTTAAGCCTAGGACTTGGACTCAGGTCATGATCTCACCTGAGATCGTTTGTGAGTTTGAGCCTCATGTCTGTGGTGACAGCTCAGAGCCTGGAGCCTGCTTCTGATTCTGTGTCTCCCTCTCTCTCTCTGCCCCTCCCTGGCTCACATTCTGTCTGTCTGTCTGTCTCTCTCTCAAATATAAATAAACATTAAAAATTAAAAAAAAAAACAAAAGAAGATAAAAATAAATGGAATGATGTAGTATGTTCACAGATTGGAATACTCAATATTTTTAAATGTCAAACATCTCTCAAATTTAGATTAAATATAAGTCTAATTAAAATTACAATCTTGTTCTAGAACTGCAACGAACAGGCAAAATAAGAACAGCAAAGTGGTTAAGATTTATCCTATTACACATCAAAATTTGTTAATAAAACTATAGTAATAAAAACAGAGTAGTAATAGGACAGAGATAGACAAACGTAAACAATGAAAAATGGCAGGGACCCCTGAAATTCCTCACTTATGTGAACTCTTGATTTATGACAGAAGTGATACTGCATAGTTATGGAGGAAGGATGGACTTCATAGTCGCTGGTTCTGTGAATATAGGGCATATTCATGTGGACAAATGAAATTAGATTCTTATACCTTCCACCACACCAAAATGTGACAAATGATTTTTTTAACTTTTTTTAAATGTTTATTTTTGAGAGAGAGACACACACACATGCACACACACACACACACACACACACACACACACACAGAGCGTGAGTCGGGGAGGGGCAGAGAAAGAGGGAGACACAGAATCCAAAGCAGGCTCTAGGCTCTGAGCTGTCAGCACAGAGCCCTATGCGGGGCTCAAACTCACGAACTGTGAGATCATGACCTGAGCTGAAGTCAGTCACTTGACTGAGCCACCAAAGCACCCCAACAGACAAATAACTTAACTTTCAGAAGATAATATTAGAGAATATCTTCATGAATTCCAGGATTTTCAAAAAAATATACAAAAATGTACCAATCATGAAGGATGAATACATTTGATGATATTAAAATTCAGAACTTTTCATGAATGTAGGAACAGATAATTATAAACAAATTCTTAACCTATGTGAATTTCCAGTGGAATATGTGAAATTCAGGCAGAATACAGGGTGATTTTTCATTCCTTTACATTTCAAAATATCTACATCTTTGGCCTTGCCCATTAAATGTCCCTGACCAAAAATTCCCCACTCAAAAAACACTCAAGTGCACAAACATAACGTTCAGGGTGACAAATTTTATGTTCATTTTCATTTTATTTTTTATTTTATTTTTAAAAGAAGAGTAGTACCATTTTTTTAATGTTTATTTCTTTTTGAAGTAGAGAGAGCAGGGTGGGGGGGTGGTGATGAGGCAGAGAGAGAGAGGGAGACAGAAGATCTGAAGCAGGTTCTGTGTTGTCAGAACAGAGCCTGATGCTGCGCTTGAACCCACAAACCATGAGATCATAACCTGAGCTGAAGTCGGATGCTTAACTGAATGAGCCACCCAGGCACCCCAGGGTAAAAAATTTTAAAGACCTTCATAAATTTCCCCAAAACCCCTAGGGATGATGCCACTACCATTGAGAAACTCTCAACTTTGTCTTGGTTCATGGCTGCCTGGAATAAAGGTTACATCTCCCAACTTGTTTTACAGATAGGGCTTTGTAACTCAGTACCGGTCAGTTATGTGTTAGAAATGTCCTTAAAGGAAAAGGATATGTTATTCTTATTTCTGATGGATAGAATATGCTTTGTAGGCTTGATGGCAGGAGCTGGAGCAGCCATCTTGGACTTGAGGATGAAAGACACATATTAAGAGCAAACATACTTGGGTAGCTGAAGATCATTATCTTACTCACATGTGCTTACACTTGTGTAAAATAAATAAGCTTTGACCTATTTTAATCACATTATTTTGGATTTCTGTCACTCAAGTTAAACCTAATCCTAACTAAAACAGGTAGATATTTTCATCATCCCTATTTTACGGATGAGAAAACTGAGAGGTTAATTGTTCAAGGTCACACAGCTATCAAGTTGCAGAGCTGGTATTTGGAACTGGACAGTCTATCTTGAGATCTTATGCTCTTAGTGACCATGATATTTTGTCCCTGCTATCGGACAAAGAGGAAAGAGCCTACTGGAACAGGAGCAACTGGTGATAATTTAAGTATGAGATAATTGTTGGAGTGAAGTTCTCAGGAGATGATGAGGATGGTAAGGAGAACAGCTGTTTCAAAGCTCTAGTACGAAATACACATATACATACATTTAGTTAAACATATTATGTAACTGTAATCCAGGAATTCTTTTTTCAAAAAGCAAGCTCATTGTTCTTGTCATGTTTGTGATATCACCTATACTTTGATCCATTTTGCTGTAAATTCAAGGTGTATCTCTCCATTTCACTCAATATATAGACTCTATAGCCTGTGTTTCTGTTTACAAAGTTTCTAGGGATTAGTTTAATTTCATGAAAATGTGTTTTGAGAGGCACCTGGGTGGCTCAGTTGGTTAAGCATCTGACGGTTCAGGTCTGATCTCGCCGTTCATGGGTTTGAGCCCCATGTCAGGCTTTGTGCTGACAGCTCAGAGCCTAAGGCCTGTTTCAGATTCTCTCTCTCTCTCTCTCTCTCTCTCTCTCTGTCTCTCTCTGCCTCTCCCCTGCTCACGCTCTGTCTGTCTCTCTCTCAAAAATAAGTAAAAGCATTTAGAAAATTTTTTTAAAAAAAGGAAAATATGTTTTGAGGATATGGTAAAGTGACTCTTACTATAGGCCATTGAAAAAAAATTGTATTCAAGTATAATTAATTAACATACAGCATTATATTAGTTTCAGGTATACAATAGAATGATTCTATGTTACATAGGCCATTTTTTTAAATGGGCAAAGAATTGTGAATAAAATTATTATCTAATAAATGGAGGGCTCAAATAAATTGATCACTGAATTTGGGATAAAATACAGGCAGTGTGGCACATCCAAAATTCCTATTGGAAAGTCCAAAAGACACCTCCAAGAAACAAAACAGCTTCAGAAGTACATTGTGTTACTTCTTACTTGAGCAAGTCTGAAATAACAGGAATTTGGGGTGCCTGGGTGGTTCAGTCGGTTGAGTGTCCAACTTTGACTCAGGTTATGATCTCGCGAATGTGAGCCCTGCATTGGGCTCTGTGCTGACAGCTCAGAGCCTGGAGCCTGCTTTGGATTCTGTGTCTCCTTCTCCGTGCCCCTCTCCCGCTCACACTCTCTCTCTTTCTCAAAAATAAATAAACATTTAAAATAATGTAAAAAAAAAAAAGTATTTGGCAAGCACTTACATTTTAACAGGCACTAAACCGATCGGTCTGGTTTTTAACTTACAGGCAGTGTTGCTGAAGTTTCTGGTTTAAAGTCTACCTTCATGATTTTTGTTGTATCTTTTTACTGTCTATAACTTTCTATACTTAAGATTTGTCTTTAAAAATAACTCACTTGGGGTGCCTGTGTGGCTCAGTCGATTAAGCATCCGACTCTCGATTTCGGCTCAGGTCATGGTCTCATGGTTTGTGAGATCAAGCCCCGTGTTGGGCTCTGTGTTGACAGTGTGGAGCTTGCTTGGGATTCTCCCTCAAAAAAAAAATAAAGAAAGGAACTTAAAAAAAAAACCTCACTTAATGTTTACTGGTTTGGCTTTCTCCCTATGTAAATCCTTGAAACCTTGGATATGAAGTATTAAATGTTTGCCTCTTATACGTTAAAATGTATACTACGCATGTCTGTCTCTGAAAACCATCTCAGGGACACAGAGCCATGCTGTGCAGATATCCCTTCAAGGAGAGACGTGTGACGTGTCGCTCTGCTGCCAGGAGAGTTCAGCAGTCTCCTGCTGTTAGCTCCTTCTGGGTCAGGTCTGCAGATGCCACCTCACCTGAGGTCATGTCTTCACAGGGCAGCCTCACCCTGGAGTACAAGGGAGGCAGGAAGGCCCAGCCATTTCGGCCAGATGCATGTCAACTCTCACAGGCAATATTTGCTCCAGACCTTCCCCGCAGGAGTGGTCAAGGCTTCGTCAGGCCTGCTTTGTCTTTTGATTTCCACTATGCACACCCCGTTTTGCCCCTTCTTTTCTCAATGTTAATTCCAAAGGTACCACTCATACCCCCATCTCCATCTCAGTAGGTTTCCAATGAATCCAACCTGCAGCACCATGCTACTGTCCTACACTGTATTTTTAGGACAAGTGTCAAAGGTCTTTCTAATGACTTTAAAATAAAGCATGAAATTTATTTATTTATTTTTTAAATGTTTATTTATTTTGAGATTGGAAGAGAGAGAGAAAGCAAGCCGAGGAACAGAGAGAGAGAGATGGAGGGAGAGAATCCCAAGCAGGACCCGTGCTGTCAGCACAGAGCCTGACATGGGGCTCGAACTCACAAACTGTGAGATCATGACCTGAGCCAAAATCAAGAGTCAGACGCTCAACTGACTGAGCCACCCAGGCGCCCCAAGCATGAAATTTAAAAATAAGGCCATGAATATGATTTTATGTGATTGAAGGCGATCTGGCTTTTATACAGGGTATCCAAAACTTTTAGTGCAATTTTAAGTCATCTAATCAATGCTTGATGTCATTGGCTCTTTGGGAGTTATAACAGGATAGGAGCTATTCAGATGATGGTTGAAAAATCAAACTAAAAAAATTGTCTTAGTGGATTTTTTTATTTAATTTTTTTTCTAATGTTTACTATTTGAGAGAGAGAGAGACAGAGCATGAGCAGGGGAGGGGCAGAGAGAGAGGGAGACACAGAATCCAAAGCAGGCTCCAGGCTCTGAGCTGTCAGCACAGAGCCCGATGCAGGGCTCGAACTCACAAACAGTGAGATCATGACCTGAGCCAAGGTCAGACGCTTTACCAACTGAGCCACCCAAGCGCCCCTCTTAGTGGGTTTTGTTTTGTTTTTTAAAGAATTTGAATCCCAAGACAAATGCTATTTTTAAAAAATGGACTAAATTATATTCTTTTAGAATTATATTCACAAACTAAGCCTGTGTGCGGCAAAATTCGAATATGTCACAGAATTTTGATTCCCTTTTGAATTTTCCTGCATGTAAACAAATGCACAGGAGAGAAACAGCTGATGCATTCAGTAAATACCCACAACTACTATAACAATCCTGCTTGAAATCTGTACGTATAACAATTGCGGCTGTTGAAATGTCATGATTTAGGAACATTCTGTCCTACTGTCAGACTATTCTGAATCTAAATCAGTCAGAATACATGGAAATCAGCAGAGCAGTGTTTAAATTAAGGTCAGTAACAAGGGATGGTTCATAGGATAAAGAGTTCAACAAGATTTTGTAACACTGAGACTGTGGTAAACCTAGTTAACATTGGGAGAATACTTATTTAAGCCTCCTTTGTTACTTTTCATATCTAAGCATGAATAAAAATACTTGTTCCACAGAAATTGCCCATGGTAAGAATTACCTGGGACGTTTGTTAAATTGATTCCTACATCCTTTCCCTAGAATAGATTTCAACTCTGTTCATTTGGGGTGGGCCTGGAAATCTCTGTCATAAGTACAGCCCCATAGATTTCTTCAGAGTTTTAGAAATAGCTAATTAAGACACATGTGCTTACTTAAAACATCAAAACCTTTTAAAATAGTCATCCATTGCTGCTTTGAGGACCATGATATGTATTCAGGAATGTCTGAACACATACTTGTTTCATTTTTTTTTAATTCAAAAATTTTTTTATTTATTTTGAGAGAGAGAGAGAGAGAGAGAGAGAGAACGCGTGGGGGAGGGGCAGAGAGAGAGAGGGAGACACAGAATCTGAAGCAGGCTCCAGGCTCAGCTATCAGCACAGGGCCTGATGCGGGGCTTGAACTTGTGAACTGTGAGATCGTGACCTGAGCCAAAGTTGGACGCTCAACTGACTGAGTCACCCAGGCACCCGGGTACATGCTTGTTTGTGAGTGGCTATTGTATTTTATGATGGTGTGCTTCATTAGCTTCACTGTTTTGATTACAGACTGTTCCCCAATTCCTGGTCACCTGTGTGACAAATTAAGTTACTAGTTGCAAAGAGAATGGAAAGTTCCTGAATTGAAAGATTGAAATCTATCACCACTTCTACAAAAGTGCAAGTTTGAAAATTAAACAAACAAAAACATGATTTTATTATTAGGTAGAATTTAAAAGAATTTTATTATTATTATTTTAAGTTTATTTATGTAAGAGAGACAGAGAGTGCTTGTGGGGGAGGGGCAGAGAGAGGGAGAATCTGAAGCAGGCTCTGTGCTGACAGCAGAGAGCCTGAAGCAGGAACCGGGAGATCATGACCTGAGCCGAAGTCAGACACTTAACCGACAGTCACCCCAAAGCATTTAAACCCACCATATTATCTTAGTGCAAAACTACTTTAAATAAATAGAAATCCTTCAGTGTAAGCTTTTTTCTTTTGGTCACCTATTACATATGACATATATACAGAAAAGTGCGTAAATCCTGTGTGTGAATTTTTACAAAATGAACACCCCATGTAATCCGGACCCACAAAAATCAGAGCGTATTCAACACCCCAGAATTCCCCCACATCCTAGCCTCCTGTTGTAACATCCCCTTCCTTACCATGTGTGACTGCTATCCTGACTTCAAACACCATGTACTAGTTTTATGTTTTTGAATTCGATATAAATGGGATCATATAGTATATATTGTTTGGTTTCCTTAACTAAACATTGTATTTTTGAGATTCATGCACCTTGTTGCATTAACTCTGGTTTCTATAGAGTATTTCATTGTGTGAACATGCAATTTGCTTATCCATTCTTCCAAGCTTTGGGGCTTTTACAAATAGTGCTGCTATGAACATTTTGGTACATGTCTTTTAGTGAACATACACGTAATCATTTCCATTGCGTACAGACCTATGAATGGGATGCCTACGTTATTAGGCATTCCTAATTCAACTTTGCAGATACTACCAAAACGAACACACAGATTTATGTTCCCACGTGTGACAGTTCTGGTTGTTCCTCAAACTCACCAACACTTGTATTCTCTGTTCTTTCCATTTTAGTCCTTTGGGTGGGTATGAAATGGTATCACATTGTAATTTTAATTGACATTTCTCTGGTGACGAGAAGCTAAGCATCTTTTTCATGTATCAATGCGCCATTAAGTGAGGAGCTTGTTCAAGTCTTTTATCCATTTATCTATTAAGCTCTGTCACTTTTTTTTTTTTTTTTGATTTGTAGCTCTTTATGTATTCTGGATACAAGCCCTTTGGAAAATATGTCATTGTTTATTCTTGTTCCTCCACACTTCGATGACTTCTTACAATTTTGATTAAAATGGTTATCTATTTCTAGACTCACCTCTCTAAACTCTGGCTCAAACTCTAACAGTTTCTCAGTCACATTTTCCTTTTTAAATAAGTGAGTCACCACACTGTCTATGACCACCTTGTTTGGCCAGTCATTTCTCCCTACTTTTCTTCTGGTTTATCTGTCTTTATGGCTCACATTTATTCATACCAACTTCCTGGTTCTGAATGAAACATACATACATAAGGAAAAATATATACAGTATGATTTAGTATAGACACTAAAAATCAGGAGGCCTGAATTTTATTAAGTAGCAGTGTGACATTGGGCAAATCAGTTAACCTCTCTGGACTTCAATTTCCTCTTTTGTGTTAATGAGAGGGTTGGAATAAATGACCAACATCCTCATTAATGCAAGAAGCTGCTTTAAACCCCACATCTATTTATAACCATACTTGGTGTGTATACTATTTTCACTTTAAAAAAAACTCTTCAAATACAGAGGCAGAATGTAGTGTGGTGATTAAGAGTATGCTTTCTGGAATCAGGCTGACTGGATTCAAAGTGTGTCTAGATCCTTTTATTGGGTGCTTCCTTATTTTGCAGAACAATGGCTTTTCAGTGACTTATTGAATGATCTTTTTCACCCTGGGTTCTTAAGAAGCCTGAAGCAGTTGCTAGCAGTGCCCATCTAAATCTCCTTGGCCATGACTACCATTTTGGTGCACACCAGCCCAACCTCCCCTAACTACCTGCACTCAATCTCTTTGCAGTGGTTTCTGTGGCCACCAGTGCCTGATCTACCTACATGCAAGTGCTGGGCATTGACTCTCCCAATCTTTGTGGGAACAGCCTTCACTGGATGACTGACAGGAGCTGGCTATCAGTCAATGACTGATGAAAGTCCCCCAGTTCTTTTGTACCACAGGTGGGATACCTGAGGTGCATATACTTCGGTTGTTCCCAGAATTCCCCAGCAGCATTATGCTTAATATTCTGAAGTGTTGACTTGCTTGATAATGAATTTTTACTGGCTTCTTTCAATTTTGTCTGAATTCTCTCCTCGCCTACTGGTGTGTCCTGAGCTCACATCCCAAATAAAACTCCCTGCACTCAAGCACTTGTCTCAGAGTCAACTTCTGGGGCAACACAAACGAAACGGAGGGCCTTAAAACAACTTCAGTGGCATTTTATAACAGCTCATTTGGGAAAGTTGCTTTCCTTCTTTGTGCTCTTATATTGTAGCAATATATTAAAGGAATAACCCAAAGATACTGGGATATTACCAAGTGGACTATAAATTATCCAAACATTCTATAATGAATATGCTTTCCTATGGATTTTTAAGTATTTCTCTAGATAAACTTGACACTTGGTAGTAATACAGAGTTGTTCATTTCACACTGTTTCTTTACTCCCTTGGAAGTTGTTAAAAATACATTTAAAGAAATAAAATAGGAGTGCCTGGGTGGCTCAGTGGGTTAAGCATTCAACTTCAGCTCAGGTCATGATCTCACAGCTCGTGGGTTGAGCCCTGCATTGGGCTCTGTGCTGATAGCTCAAAGCCTGAAGCCTGCTTTGGATTTTGTGTCCCTCTCACTCTCTGCCCCTCCCCCACTCACGTTCTGTCTCTGTCAAATACAAACAAACATATTACAAAAGTTAAAAAAAAATAAAGACATAAAATATGTCCCAGTAACATGCTGTTACACTGGATCTTAACTGATTTAGCTTGAAAAATCTATGAATGAATAACAAGGTTTTAGTCATTTGTCAAAAATAGAAATGAGTACAATTGATCTCCTTTAATTTATAAGTGCATTTTTAGAAACGATTCACTTTTTCAACTTAAAGTAATATTCAGAATGGCATGCGATTCTGTGTACTACATTTCCAAATCATACAGGTTATGATTATAGGGCTTTTTATAGTGAGCTTTATATAGTCTATAGTGAGAGTCCCAACTCAATCTCATGATCTTAAGGAACAATCTATAAAGAAAGGGAGAAACAAAAAATTTAAAAGTTCACACTGAGAACAATAAAAAAAAAAATACAAGGTGGTATGTTTTTTAGCAGATCCTGCCACATGCACACACACACGAAAAAATGTTAATTTAAATCCACTTTTTATTCTTTCATAGATTTTAACAATTATACACAACTTTTAACATAAAGATAGTGAAATCTCAAGGATAAGGAGGCAATATATATGGCCTCTTCTATTCGTTCTTCAGGATGGAAGGAAATTTCCAAAGGGTACAATGTGTGAGATTTAACACTGGAAAAATACATATGAAACTTGTTTAACTGGCTCCACTTAGGACCAGGCATAGCACAATAAATATAGAACTGCATCATCTTTTTAAAAGATTGTTGTAATTTTAACACATTCTTACTAAAGAAATACGATCAGTGACCAATTTGAAGTTCTACAACATACAGATGAAGGGACACTTACAATGAGTATCAGAGCATCTTCTGTCTCTAGCATCTTCACACCCATACATCGGCATTCTTCAAAGGGAGTAAGAATTACATTGCAAACTCAGAATGACAAAAAACAAACTTGGTCAAACTCTCTTCATCATATCACTCATTACTATCATAATCCTGGTTTGCTGGTAGATTTAAGGTAGGAATAGAACATTTTTGAAATCCTTTTCAATTCCACTGGTCTTCGGGCCTCTGGGTGGGAGGCCACATTGGAAGCAAACTGATTAAGCAGCACCATTAAGTCCACATCTCAACGAATCATTGCATAATTTTTATATTTTCCAATATTTGGAAAAGTTAAAAAAAAAAAAACCTACATATGGAAGAATATCTATCCTGAACAGCAAGCCACTGTAAAAACATGCAGTTTGCAAGACTGAAACAAACCACTGCTGAATTCTCTACTTTCCTTGACGGACCAAAAGAAATACATGACCTAAAAATTTAAATAATAATATACTGAGGCATAAAATAAATACTTTATTTATGCTATTACATTTGGGTATTTGAGGTTGTTAGGCATGTTCACATGCCCTTTCCTCTTCCTAAAGAGGAAGCAATGGTGCCAGCACTATTGGTCAGAAAGAATTAATGAGAAACTGTTGCTCTCAGAGCTGTTCTGCAGTGTGCCTTACACAAAGACAGAAATTATTACTTTAAAACATATACTTAAAAGACAGGATGAAATTATCTTTTTTTCACATAACCCAGATTCTGTTATTAGCAGATAAAAGAATTAATTTCATCCTTATTAAACCGGATGAAAACTGCTATGCTATTGTTACAGATATTCTGAAAAGTCTTTTGAGCCAGTAAGCTGGCAAACTGGTTGTTCAAAAGTTCACTGAGCAAACAAACATGCAAACACATGACACACATCATTATCTTGCAAAAATGTAATGCCACTCTGGCCCCAAGAATCACTACAGTCCAGCTGGTCCTTAATGGTGCAAACAGCCTTAACCACTACTGAATATCTTCTCTGTGGCATTTTACTGCCCATCACACTGCCACATGATTCTTAGAAGCTTCGGCTTCTAAGATGTTTGAGGAAAAGAAGAAGGGCACGAAGTGGATCAAGTTCCCCGTGATTGTTTTAAATGTGATTTTAAAAAGACTTTCCTAGTAATGTAGTAGGGTAGTCCTTGATACTGCATTTTTCATACTGAAATAAAATATGCTTTAACAAGATGATGTTTAAGTTTGACCACCTGGCTCCTTTTCCACTTTTTTAGAGGGTACTGATTCATATACTGTGCTGAGTCCCACAAATGCCTGTTTTAAAAACAGTAGAGTTCCCAACAGTTTCCTATAAACATTCCTGATTTATACTGGGGGAGGCAATGCATAATTGGAACATTAATCATTCATGGTTTTAAAAAAGCAATTATATCCTGCAAAGCAGCTACTTAGCAAAATGCTAAGCTGCAAATAACCTTACCACATAGATATTGAGTCATTTCACAGAGTACCTGTCAAAACGTGTAGAAATCTGGCCTTCCGCTCCAGATCTATTGCAAAGAGAGTACATGCAATAGTCCCATTTACAATTTAATGGTGATGAGGCAAGGGCAAACCTAGGACAAGGAGGCATGTCACCCTACATATGAGTTTACAGTAGTGTAGCCATTATATATCATATTTACTACATTCACCATTCGGAGAAAGGATCAGGGAGGCCCTTCAAACACTGGAACAAAGGAATGTTTGTTTCATAGAAGACCCACCAGATAAACAGGGGAACAAGCGATAACACACATAGGCACTAGTCTCAAAGCTGCACAACAAAGAAGCAAAGGGTTTGGAGATGAGAAATTTAGGAAACTATACACAGAGGAGAGACTGCTGAGGAAAAGAAGGAAAGAAATCACAGTTCTAATCTTCGAGGCTACGGAATGCGTTCTGCATGTCTTCAAGAAGTTGTGCGTAGTCAGCCTTGATCTTTGCTTCACCGTCTTTTACCGGATCCTGAAAAAAGACATTACAGAATTCAATTTACCTTTGGAAAAGAATTTTCAGAACAAGTAGTAAGTTACGTATGTTTAATATATTTTGAGTATTAGGTTAAGTGAGGTACACTGCTAAAACACAGGCAGAGGTCAAAATTATCCTTATTTTCCTATAAGAAGAGAAATGTATAAATGGAGTAATACTCCAACCTAACAGAAAGAAGACAAAATTTTAATTTTGTATTTTGCCTGCTAACTGTATTCAACGACCAATAGACGATTTATCCTCAACAATATGCAAAATATGGGAAAATTATGCAGTATCACACATTACATTCATTCTCTAGCATGTACAAGATAGTTGGAATTAATTTAGTCAAAACATAATTTACTGTTCAAGGTCTCATAGTATCACATTGGAACAAAGGAAGTAAAATTTCTAAAATAATCTTAAAATGTGTATTTTAAATCCTTATGGAAAACAACTTAATTGAGCAGTATGTATAAAAGAGGCTTTAAAATATTTAAGCCCTGACTCAATCATTTCACTTCTGGGAAGCTATAACAGGAAAATACACAAAACCAACTACATAAACAAAGCTGTCCATACCAACAACTGGAAATTTCCTATATACCTAACAATAGGCAAATATTATTCTCCAGCCACAAAATAATGTTACAGAAGAATATTTAATGACATAAAAAATTACGGAGGTATTAATTTGATACAATGTGCATGTAAATAGAAAAAAAAGATATCACCTTGAATCACATGATCAGAAATCATCACTATATTATTTATCCTTGCATACATATATATATATATATATACACACATTTTTTTTTAAAGTTCACCTATTTATTTTGGGAGAGACAGAGAGAGCATGAGCAAGCAGGGGAAGGGCAGAGAGAGAGGTATAATCCCAAGCAGGCTCCATGTTGTCAGCGTGGAGCCTGACGTGGGGATTGAACCCACGAACTGTGAGATCATAACCTGAGCCAAGACGAAGAGTCAGCCGCTCAACAAACTGAGCCACCCAGGTGCCCCTTATCACATATATTTTTTATCCTCTTCCTATGAATGTATAATCTCATTTATTTATTTAAAGTATAACTAATATACAGTGTTATATAAGTTTTAAATATACAATTATAGTGATTCAACACTTCTATACATTACTCAGTGCTTATCATAGTAGCAGTGTGTTCTTAATTCCCTTCACCTTCCTTTCACCCATTCCCCCAACCCATCTCTCCTCTGACAACCACCAGCCTATTCTCCACAGGAGTCTGTTTTTTGGTTTGCCTCTTTTTTCCTTTGTTTGTTTACTGTGTTTCTTAAATTCCACATATGAGTGAAATCATATGGTATTTGCCTTCCTCTAAATGACTTACTTCACTTAGCATTATACTCTCTCAATCCATCCAGGTTACAATTGGCAAGATTTCACCTTTTTATGGTTAACATTCCACTGTACATGTGTGAATGTGTCTGTGTATCATATTTTCTTTATCCATATGAATGTTTAATCTTTAAAAATAAAATTTGGATCAAATTACATATGGAATTTTTTTGCAACCTGATTTTTTTCACTCATTATACCATAAACATTTGGTCAGATCTTTGGATATTCTTTGAAAAAATGATATTGATGTCTTCATAATACTCTTGCTATAATGTACACGCCATAATGTACTGTTGATCCTGTTTACCCTTGAATGACATTTAAGAAGTTTAATAAACAATCTTTGGGGTGCCTGGGTGGCTCAGTCGGTTAAGTGTCCGACTTCGGCTCAGGTCATGATCTCATGGTTCGTGGGTTCGAGCCCTGCGTTGGGCTCTGTACTGACAGCTCAGAGCCTGCAGCCTGCTTCAGATTCTGTCTCCAGTTCTCTCTGCCCCTCCCCCGCTTCTGCTCTGTCTCTAAAATAAATGAACGTTAAAAAAAAAAAAAACCTTTTACATACATTCATATCAAAAGTCTCTGATTAGGTGCACCTGGGTGGCTCAGTCAGTTAAGTGTCTGGCTTTTGATTTTGGCTCAGGTCACATGATCTCATAGTTTGTGAGACAGAGCTCTGTTGGGCTCTGTGCTATCAGTGAGGAGCCTGGTTGGGATTCTCTCTCTCCCTCTTTCTCTGCCCCTCCCCGGCTTGTGTGCTCCCCTCTTTTGGAAGGCACCTGGATGGCTCAGTCAGTTGAATGTCTGACTTGGCTTACTTAGGTCATGATCTCGTGGTTTATAAGTTCGAGCCCCACATCAGGCTCACTGCTGTCGGTGTGGAGCCTGCTTCAGATCCTCTGTCCCCTCTCTGTGCCCTCCCCTGCTTTTGTTCTCCCCAAAATAAACAAACATTAAAAAAATTGTTTAAAAAAATGTTTTTTTCTGATTATTGTATGTCAACTGTACTTCATTTAAAAAGAAATCTGGTTATTGGGTCATATGTTTTGAATTGAAGCGACAGGACTCATAGAGTGTGAATATTTTAAAATTCTTGTTACAGTGACTATTTTTACAGATTTACTTTCAACCTATAGTGTAAACAAACACTATATATATAACACACTTTCACAGAATCGTTCTCAATTTCTCTAAAGGTGATTAGTAAATATACTTGGATGTCTTAATTTAGAAATAATTAAATACAACCCAACTGATCAAATATTTTAAAAACAATCATACACATTTGGATTTCTACTGATAATCTCATTTAATTATCTATTTATGGCTAGAGTAATTAAAAAAAAAAAAAGAATTCACCTCAAAGTTAGAAATGATGCGTAACAGGATACTTAGAAGTAAACAGCAGAAGTCATTTCAGGTGAGCATGGGGGTAAATTGGTAATAGGTACTTGAGGTTAAGTAATTGCTGCCCAGCTATGATTTTAGCTCTAAATTGCCCGGCAGTTAAGACAAAAGGGAAAACGTGTCAGCATTTATTTTAGACATGACATACTATAACTTTTATCACTAGAATTCTTATTTGAACATAACTTTAAGGTCTGTTCTGGTCCTGAGCATGTATGAAAATCATAAACCCAAGTTTCACACATCAGGTCTGTGGAGAAACAGATTGTTTGTAAATAGTTAAATAATTCAAAAGAAACATTTCCTACTAAAAAAGTTAAGCAGAAACAAAATATACCTTGAATTTCATGGAGGAAAGTTTATAGAGGATCTCCCCCATGTGCTCACGGATAATGGACCATGTGATTTTATTGTCACTCTGTGCAGTGGTTTCAACAGCTCTACGGGCCATATCATAAAACGCAATCATGTTGGACAGCATCCCTACTGTCTTGTAGAATGGGCAGAACCTAGGGTAAAAATGAAAGTCAAAATAATTAACAAAATAAAATCCAAAGCAGGCTCATATTTCATCTACAAAATACCAGAGCATTAGCTTCTTTATTTAAATATGCAGACTACTTATATTTATCAGATAATAAGGAACGAAAAAAAAAGTGGTAAACACTAACAACTATGTATCCAGAGTTTTTGGGTAGAGATGGGATATGGAGTGAATGCATAGATGGAGATATATATTCATTTATTTATCTTAAGGTGATGTTCTTTTTTTATCTATTAAAATAACTAAAGATGGGGCGTCTGGGTGGCTCAGTCGGTTGAGTGTCCGACTTCAGCTCAGGTCATGATCTCGCGGTTTGTGAGTTTAAGCCCCATGTCGGGCTCTGTGCTGGCAGCTTGGAGCCTGGAGCCTGCTTCAGATTCTGTGTCTCCTTTCTCTGCCCCTCCCATGCTCATGCTCTGTCTCTCTCTGTCTCTCAATAATAAATGAATGTTAAAAAAAAATTAAAAAAAAAAAAAAAAGAGAATAACTAAAGAGGAAGGACAATTAAACAGTACTGCTATAATCTAATGACTGAGTACTGCTATAATCTAATCTCTGAGGGTCTGTTTTCGTACAGTGCAGTTAAAGGAGTAACCCAAATGGTAAAATAACTGAGTTGCAAAGACTCCCTTGTGATAGTGGGGTGAAGGTTTAATGAATAATAGGAAAACAGAAAACTGTAATTTCCTAAAATGAACAGTAGCCCCTTCCCCCATTAATGTGTTCATTTTCACTTACCCATACCTTTTAATAATGAGGACACACACATTAATACTCAACTTGGATCACATGCATTCTTATCAACTTCCTGACACATTTAAACACGCTTGTATGCACAATTTCATGAACATTCTGTATTATGCTTTCCAAAGAATTTTCCCCTGGTTGAGTTATTTTTGTATGGGTGGCCAGAACTTAACTTCCTGATACAGATTTTTGAGATTTATGTTATCATATTTTCTGCTTCTCCTACATTCTCATAATCCTCCTATTTGTTCAGTTCCTTCTTCAGTCCAACTATGATCTGAGGGAGAAAAGCTAGCCTATGATGAAAGGGCTCAATATTATCAAAGTTTAAAAGAAATGGGGACTTGGGCACCTGGGTGGCTCAGTCGGTTAAGAGTCTGACTTTGGCTCAGGTCATCATCTCACAGTTCGTATGAGACCCGCGTCGGGCTCTGTGCTGACAGCTCAGAGCCTGGAGCCTGCTTCGGATTCTGTGTCTCCCTCTCTTTCTGCTCACACTCTGTCTCTCTCTCTCTCTCTCTCTCAAAAATAAACAAACATTAAAAAATTTAAAAAAAATTAAAAGAAATGGAGACTTTAAATAAGCCACAGTAGATGCAGAGACAAATGGGACATCTAACAGAGACTGGCAGAAAGAAAGAGACTAAGTCTACTGGGAAATGAAGCACGAAAGTAGGACATACTTATTTAGGAAAAGAGTAGAAGAGGCATGGGCAGTTGTAAGAGGCATTGAGAAAAGCTTCTGAAGGAGGCAATGATCCCCTCATTCTGCACACTATGCCATAATCTAATCTACTTAAAGATGGCTGGGCAATGAGTGAAAATACTGTCATAACTGCACAAATAAGCAAAATCAAGACAAGGGGACATATTTGATCGTTAGATGTTTGTTATAACAATCCAAAGAACATAAATTGAGTCAGAGTTGCGTCTGCATTTGAAAAAGAAAAAAAAAAAAAGAATTCTAATGTGAAGGCAGCTCTTTCTTCAAAATCCAACAGAAAATCCTCAAATAAAAAAAGAAAATAATCAGGATAGGTTACCTGTCATAAGGAGTATACCCATTTTGTTGTAAGAAATCATCTTTGATAAGTTTTGCTACTTCCAGAGTGATTTTATCTGTTTCTGCTAGAGAAGCCTAAAAGAGAAAAAAATATATTTTTAAAAATTTACTTCCATAATGTGGGATCAGTGATTATAAGCAATTAAGCAAACAAAAACTGTATAATCAATACACAATCACCTATCATTAATAAATTCACTTTATAACTGCTTGTTAATTTTTTTTTATTGTGGTAAAAACCATTTAAGATAAAAATTTCCATCTTAACCAGTTTTAAGTGTAGTTCAGTAATGTTAAGTATATTCACATTGTTGTGAAACAGATAACCATAACTGGTCATCTTGCAAATCTGAAACTCTACATCCATTAAATAGCAACTCTCCTTCTCCCCCTCTCTCAGACCCTGGTAACCACCATTCTACTTTCTGTTTCTATGAATGTGACTGCTTTAGACGAAATCATACAATATTTGTATTTTTGTGACATATCCAATAGAGTAAAATCTCCCTTTTTATTATTCTTTTTTAAAGAATAGTATTTGTGATAGCAAATGAATTTTTGAATGGTTACTAATTTGTACAGAAGATGTAACCAGGAATTTGACTGGCATCACATCAAATTTATAGATTAAAGTGGTATCTACCTAATAAGTCTATCTAAGGGCTTGGACTGTCTATGTCTTTAGATTTTGTTTCATTTATTAGTTTTAAAATGTTTTCCACAGAATAATGTTATTTTTGATTAGTTCCTACATTCTCATTTTTGTTACTATTGTCGACACCTTATTTTTAGTTTTATTTTCTAACTGCTATTGCTAATACAGAAACATTTTCTTGTTTTTTTGTTTATCTTGAAACCCTCACCAAACTTCTATTAGTTCTAATCGTTTCTCTATTAATTGTTATTTTTCTTATTATATAATGATATTTTAATTTCTTTCTTTACAAGTTTTCTCTTTTCTTACATCATTGATTAGGTCTTCTGGTATTTGAGCATTAGCGGTGATAGTAAGTATTCTTATTTTAATCCTGATATTTAAACAGAATGCATCAGGAATTTTTCCTTTAAGTAAAATATTTACCCTGGGTTTTAGTCTATTACCTTTAACAAATTAAGGAAATTCCCCTCTATTCCTTGCTTACTAAGAGATTTTTAAAAACTATAAATAAGTAATGAACTTCAAATGCTTTTTCCGCATTGGTTGAGATATCCCTTTTTCATTACATTAATTACATTGGTGAGTTACAATAACAGATTTTGTGTTGAATCATATTTGCATTCCTGAGATAAACTTTACTTGTGTTATTTTATTCTTTTAATACCTTACAGAATCTAGTAAACAGTAATATTTAATTTAGGAATTTGATATCTATATTCACAAACAAAATGCCCCTGTGATTTTCTTTTCTTATATTGTCTTTGGTTCTGGAGGTCTTCTGTTTCTACTTCCTCTTAACCAGGGCCATAGTACTCATTTATAAAAAATGAGTATTTAATATGTGTTAGTTAGCTAATAATACTATCGGTTGTGGAAAAGAAATTAGGAGGTGACTTTATAACATATAATAAAAAGAACAGAGCCAGATAGAGAAACAGACATCCTGACTAGCACTGCATACCATCTGAGAAGTCATTCAACTCTGGAATTTAATCTGGCTAAATTTAATTATACCATCCTCCTTTGAAACATCAAGACACAGACACAAGAATACAAGTCACGTGTTTAAGGTCACACAGCTATTATAAAAAAAAAACAAAAAACTAGCATCTAATCCTTCTGATTCCTAGCCTTGGTGCGCCTGCAAAAATAAAATTGATCCAAAGCACGGCACTTCTAATTTGGTTGGTGATGGGTATGTTCTATTTCAAGAAATAAAAGTAAATCCAGTGTTTCTTTCTCATCTACAATATAACCAGGACCATGCAAAGCACTATAGAGGTCAAAAAGAATATAAAGGCTCTAACAATTTAGTTTCTCCTTCTGGTTGACCATTTTGAAGTGCAAGCCCCTCTTCTTTAACCTAGGAAAGCTATGTGCCTGCTTTGACCAGAACATAAAACAGAAGTGATAGATATACTAGTTTGGGGGCCCCAACTTACGAGGCTGTTGGTTTCCACTTTCTTTCTTTTTATATACTCTGTCTGACAGCCCTAAACTGCCATGTGGAGACACTACATGGACGGAGAAATGTCCAGCTAACCCATAGCCATTCTAGCCATCCCAGCCCAGGCACTACACCTGCGAGGGAAGAAACTTTCAGATGACTCCAGCCTCAGCCACCATATGACTGCAACTGTATGAGGGGCCCAAGCAAGAAAGTCCAACAGTCAATCAGCCCCGAAACTACGAGCAGTAAAACACTGTTCAAACACTCAAAAGTATTGGAGTGGTTTGTTATTCAATAGTAGATAATCAAAACAATAATCATCTTTCTACCTTCCATAACATAAATAGGACCCTCAAATATCTACTGGATAAAGGCTAAGCTAAAATTCCATTATTTTAAAAAACATTTAATAAGGACTCATTTTGCTAGGCAAGAATCCAAGGTTCTCTCTGTCCTTAAAACACACCAGTATAACTCCTGGATCTGTCCTCCATGGGGCTTAACCACTTACCTTTCCGACAAGTTGTACAATTTCTGCCAGGTCTTCTTCTTCCTGCAGAATCTCCTTAGCTTTGGTCCTCAGAGGAACAAATTCTGTGAAGTGTTTGTCATAGTACTCGTCCAACGCACGCATGTACTTGCTATAGCTGATTAGCCAGTTGACAGAGGGGAAATGCTTACGTTGAGCTAGTTTCTTATCTAAGCCCCAAAACACCTGATGTAAAAAAAAAAACCAAAAACAAATTCAATGATTTTTCTTAAATAAGTAAATAAATAAAGCCTTGAAGTATATTTGTTTGTTCTAAATACGCAATTTTGTAATTTTTTGGTCAAATTATCTTTTTAGTATATACCATGTGTAACTGAAATAGAATAAAACTTAGAATTAAAAAATATATTTCTTTTAGTTTCAGGAGAATTATAGTCAAATTCAAATTGTATCTGAATTTCCTCAATAGTATGGCAAATCTGATAGTAAAAAAAAAATTGACTCCTTTGAAGATTTATTATGGTACAATATAAACAGAGGAACCAGAAAATGTCTATAGAGAAAGAACAGATTCTTCCCTTTGATTAAAAACCTGGAAACATTCTGATTAACTTGGATTCCCTATCATGAAGGGCCAACTCAATAAGTCTACCAATCATTTTTCAAAGGCCAAATGTTCATGTATATTTTAGTCATTTTTTAAAGTTTTCTACTACTTTTTTTTTCACAATTTTTTGATGTTTATTTATTTTTGAGAGAGAAAGAGACTGCCTGAGTGGGGGAGGGGCAGAGAGAGACAGGGAGACAGAATCTGAAGCAGCTCCAGGTGCTGAGCTGTCAGCACAGAGCCTGATATGGGGCTCAAATTCACCAACCGTGAGATCGTGACCTGAGCCGAAGTAGGCTGCTTAACCAACTGAGCCACCCAGGCACCCCATTTTGTTTTGTTTTTTAATGTTTATGTACTTTTGAGAGACACAGAGTTAGAGCCGGGGTGGGGCAGAGACAAAGAGGAAGACACAGAACCTGAAGCAGCTCCAGGCTCTGAGCTGCCAGCACAGAGCCTGATGCAACGCTCAAACACACAAAAAAGGTGTGAGATCATGACCTGAGCCAAAGTTGGATGCTTAACTAAGCCGCCCAGGAACCCCCTATATTTTATACCTTCTTAACTTTACTCCTCCTTTCCCGGCAATTTAAACTCAAAATGTTAGCAAAGGTTAAACACCTTGAGAGCTGTACATTTAGCCTGACATTTCTTTTTATCAGACACTGACAGAAATGTAAGCAAATATTCTTTTTCTCACATGAATAATACTTATGAATATATCAACATTTATTTTCTTTACTATAGTCCTGATTTGTATACATCTTTCACTTAGGCTTCTCTTAATGGCCAAGTTGGCTAGCTATCCACTACTATTCATGCCTTGTCACTGGGAGGCAGCTGCGTAGGCAGAAACTACACTTTCCAGCTTTGCTTTCATCTGGGTGTGGCTAACAGAATGAGTGGGGGATTGCACTGGAGCCCAAAGTTCACACAGTGGGTGTGCCTTCTCCACAGTTTCCCCTTGTGGCAGCAAGATGCAGATGGTTAACAGTCTAGGTGATGATGGTGGAGCCCAAGCTGGAAGGACCTCTGGTCTGTGAATTATTAGTATATGGAAAAGAGCTGCCCTCTGATAGGATCATCTGCTTTAGACCATACTATGAGGAAAAAGAAACTTCTACTGGGTTTTTGTCATTATGCATTTTTAGGCCTATTTGTTTCTACAACCAGGGTTACTCTCATTTAAAGGGTAGTATTATTCTAACACTAATAAAACTTTGCTATTCCAGATATATTTTCCACTTACAAAAATTAAATTTCATAAATCTTCAGCAAAGAGCTAAGAAAGAATGGACAGAATAAAAACTCTCAGTGACAAGAATGTTCCTAAAACAAACCTTCCTACTGCCTACTTTTTAATGAGTAAATTTAATACTTCACGATGATTAGGTAACATTAGGGTAAGGGGGGGAAAGGTCAGAAGTTGACTATGCTAGGAAAAGGTATACCTGAACAATACCAAGAGTAGCGGATGTAACTGGATCAGAAAAATCACCACCAGGTGGAGAAACCCTAAATTTAAAAGAAAAAAAGTCATTAGAAAAGCTTAAGAAAACACAGCTGGTATATGAAAGTAAAAGTTTTTTAGAAGTTAATTTTAATGTAAATAACTTTAGAACTAACCTTTGAAAAGAAAATCTACATACAAATATTAATAAAAATCAATACTAAATTGCAAATAAGAATGGTAACTATTGAATGCCTTCAAGTGCAAAATATGAGAGACATAATCAGTTTCGTGACTCTAATCGAATACATGAAGCAGGAAGGAAGAAAAAACTCTAAGAACAAAGTATGGCTTTAGGTAGTGATCATGGATCTTCACTTTGTTTTTCCATACAATCTTACTTAAACATGTCTATAATTTTCTAAGTTACTCGTAAGATATTGTGACTTGAATATAAAAAAATCAGTGCAGAGATAACCTAAACGTGTACATTGTAAAGAGCTCCTTGGGTGAGCCTGCAGTGGTTAAGAACCACTACCCTCAGAGGAAGCTGAGTATTTTCTCTTTAAAATATATGACTTTTTATTCTTCTTTTGAAGAGTAAATAGTTTAGGTGCTTACGCTCCTACAATGCTGACACTTCCTTCTCTTTCAGGATTTCCAAGACATTTCACCCTGCCTGCTCGCTCATAGAAAGAGGCCAGACGGGCACCAAGGTATGCAGGATATCCACTATCTGAAAAGCAAAAAGAAAATTTTTTCTTTAACTAAAAAAAAGAAAAAGAAAAAGAAAAAAATTTTAATGTTTATTTTTGAAAGAGAGAGACAGAGAGAGAGACAGAAAGAGAGCGAACGGGGGAAGGGCAAAGAGTGAGACACAGAATCTGAAGCAGGCTCCAGGTCCCACGCTGTCAGCATAGAGCTCGACGCAGGGCTCCAACTCAGGAACCATGAGATGACGACTTGAGTGAAGGTGGATGCTCAACCAACTGAGCCACCCAGGAGCCCCGTGAAAAGAAATTTAAGGGAGGTTCTAAGCCAGTCCTAAAAATCCTATCAGCCTTTTAATATAATAAGCAATACAAAGACTCACCTGCAGGCATTTCAGCTAAGCGACCAGAGATTTCTCTAAGGGCCTCCGCCCATCTAGAGGTAGAGTCAGCCATCATACTGACGTGATAACCCATGTCACGGAAATATTCTGACAGCGTAATTCCTAAATTGGGGAGAATATTACAAGTTATAATTCTATAATGTAGAATCCTGACTTTGTCATCATTAAGAAAACTTTAAAGCAGTAAGTACATGAGGCAGACTGTTGGCTGTTCATCAAAATCCCCCTTCTTTTGTGCATAAAGCCAAATTATATTTCCTAGCTTCCTTTGTATTTAGATATGACCAGGTAACTGACCTCTAGCTAACAGAATGAAAGTCGAAGTAATGAGTTCCATCATCAGGCATGCCACACATCCTTCCATGCTCTTTATTCTTTCTGGCTTACTGAGATGGACAGGACTCCCAGCAGCCCTGAAAGTCAGGAGTTGAAAACGGAAGAGTACTTTTCAGCCTGGGTCCCAGCCCAGAATGACAGAATGAAGAAGAGTCCCCCTAACCACTTAAAAAAACATCTGTTATCCTGAGCAATGACAAATTTGGGTTTATTTGTTGCCATAGCCTATTCTAATATTGTGCATTTAATTTTTTTATGTTTATTTATTTTTGAGAGAGACAGAGCATGAGCAGGAGAGGGACAGATAGAGGGAGACACAGAATCTGTGTCCAGGCTCTGAGTCTGACGCAGGGCTTGAGCCCACAAACCGTGAGATCGTGATTTGAGCCAAAGTCAGAAACTTAACTGACTGAGCCATCTGGGTATCCCAATATTGTACATTTTAAAAACCAGGAAAAGACTTTTTTTCTATTTTTTGTTGAGACAATTAAGTCTGAAATTAATTCCCATTGTAGCTTTTGTCTATGTATCACATATACATATACCAAAACCCATCAACTAATTAGCTTATTTTTCAAATGCAACAAATGTTAACACAAGTAATATCTTAATTATCCAGATCATTCTCCTGTGTATACCAGGTTCTGTTCTGTTAAATCACTTAGAGTAAACCATTTAGAAGAAGCTAATAGACAGAAAGAAGTCCTGGGTTCTAGCTCCTGTTCTCTGATTAATCTCCACAACTAACTTCATTTCTCAGTGTGATTTCCTAATCTGTTAAAATGGAATAACTCTTGTTCTACCTACTTGTATATATTGGATGAAATGATATGTATAAATGCCTTTACTAAATTATAATAGTCTCAAAATCTAATGCCCTGATTCCTTTATTTTACCAGTAAAGAAAAAGTCTTATATAAGTAAAACAAAATAGTACTCGAAAATTCAGCGCTTTACTATTTATCATATTGTACTTTCAGAATAAGAAATCGATATCTGAGGCTTCTAAAAAAATGATTCCATGAACAAAGTCTTTAAAAAAAATATTGCTTCTCATTATTAAGTTTTAAAAAAAGGGGTGCCTGGGTGACTCAGTTGCTTAAGTGACCAACTCTTGATTTTGGCTCAGATTATGGTCTCAGGCATTATGAGATAGAGCCCTGAGCACTGCGTGGAGCATGCTTGGGATCCTTTCTCTCCCTCTCTTTCTGCCTCTCCCCGGCTTGCACTTTCTCAAAAATAAACAAATAAACATTTAAAAACGCTTAAAAAAACAATAGTTATCACATATTTCAATCTGATGATAGGATCAGATCCTCACTTATATGAGCATACATAGCTGCACTTTAAGCCTCTGTGATAATGTATTAGGGAGACTTGGTGGAAGAAACAGATACATATAAGTAAACTTCAAAGAGTTTTCAGTGCCTACTAGTTAAAAAAAAAAAAAAAACAACCTCAGACAAAATAAAAAAATGAACAAACTGGGAAAACACTGGCCAACTCATGACAGATAAAAGACTAATTTCAAAGAGCTTTTATAAATCAGTATGAAAAATAACTCCTATCCAAAAGGAAAATGGACAGAATGCAGCTTTCAATTAGTTAATACAGATAGGAAAGATGTTAGCTGAAAGAAATACAGACTGAATCAGTATCTTTATTTTAAAAATTTTTAAATGTTTTTTAAAATTTATTTTTGAGAGAGAGAGAAACAGAGTGTGAGCAGGGGAGGGGCAGAGAGAGGTGGAGACACAGAATCTGAAACAGGCTCCAGGCTCTGAGCTGTCAGCACAGAGCCTGATGCAGGGCTCAAACAAGTGAACCAAGAGATCGTGATCAGAGCTGAAGTCGGATGCTCAACCAACTGAGCCACCCAGGCGCCTCCCTGCCTTTTTTTTTTTTTTTTTAATGTCTTTTTATTTTTGGGAGAGAGAGCGCAGACTGAATAGGTATCTATAAAGCAGGGATAGTAAATTGTAAAATCTAGGTGCTGAGTACATCAGCGTTCACTGTATGTTTGATAATTATCATTAGGAAGCATTACAAAACATAGCACTGGTGAAGATGTGGGGAAACAGAACTCTTGTTCACTCATATCCTTTATGAAGAGCTATCAATATCTAAGATCCACATTAACAGTTGTATGCTTAGCAATTTTACTTTTATAAACTTACCTTACAAAAATGTACAAAGAAACACATGCACAAAACATGAAAAGAAACTGTAAAAAACATACACAAGCATGTTTTAGTGAATCAAGGTTTGTGATAGCAAAAAACAAACAAACAAACAAACAAAACAAAACCCAAAACAAAAACAAAAAACAAAAAAACAAAACCTGTCAATAATTTATGTGTCTACCAGAAGGATGCTGGTAAAATAGATTATGATACACCCATACAGAAGGGATACTGTGCAGCCATTTAGAAGAAGTAGGTAGACTTCTTGTCTTAAAATAATAGGTGAATATATCTCTTTTCCCTTCTCATAAAAGTAATCACCAAACAAGGAGAACAAGAAGTATAAAAAACACAAACTCTATTACCAAAAACTAGGGGACATGTTTAGCTACACAACAAAATAATGAGGAAAGCCACCTAAATGAGGTAAAACCCAAACAAGGATGTGGGAAGACCCCAAGAATTCACCTGAAGCTGAACATCTCAGATTATGCTTTTGTAAAACTGGGGCAAAGCCAAGAATCCTTTGTTTGGAACACTGCACAAGGGATACTGGGTACTGGCAGGAGTTCCATGGATCCAGTATGGCATCAAGGAGAAGCAGGGTGATGGGGACAAACAAAATGCAGGTAGGCACTCTTTTACAGTGAGGAAAAAGTGGGTGAGGCAGGGTAGAAGAGAAAGAATGCACTGTAAGTGACCTTGTGGCAGTAGATTTCTGTTGGCAGGAGAAGATCAAAGTAACTTACACAACTCCATGCCATAACAAACTCCACAGATTGCCATGAAGCAATCCTGTCTCCCTTCCCATCTCCTGCAGAGATGAGTAATAGTAACAATACATATCAGTATGGGAACTACAAAAAATACAAGAAGAAAAAGGACAGAAGAGCAAATACAATGATGGCCAAAGAACCTGCCAAGGAATAGGTGAAAACTGTGACCACGATAAATTAATGAAAGAAACTGTTAATAACACGTCCTACCACACAATAAAATCTCAAGGAATATACAGTAAGGTCAGAAAAGAGGTTTCATGAGCCAGCAGAGCTCAACAAAGAGCTGGAAGAAAAAATAAAGCCATTACGGAAATGAACGTTTCATTAGCAGCAAAGCAAAGAATAACCACTGAATATCCTGTGAGCAAATGAACAAAAGGCTAAATAAAAAGGATTAGAAAGGATAAGATATATAAGGTAAACAGATAAAGGAGATCCAATATGTCTAGTTTGAAGAAGATAACCATAGCAGAAGAGAAAAGTTTGGGAAACAATTCTTGAAAATTTTCCAAAATGAAAGACACGTTCATAAGCTGAAAAAGTTCATAAGCTGACGTTTCCTACGCCTCAAGAAAAATTTATCAAAACTATCAATACTGGCATATATCTTAATAAAGTTGTAAAACTTTTTTTTTTTTTTAATTTTTAATGTTTACTTATTTTTGAGAGACAGAAAGAGACAGTACATGATTGGGGGAGAGGCAGAGAGAGAGGGAGACACAGAATCCAAAGCAGGCTCCAGGCTCTGAGCTGTCAGTACAGAGCCTGATGCGGGGCTTGAACTCAAGATCTGTGGGATCATGACCTAAGCAGAAGTCAGACGCTTAATTGACTGAGCCACCCAGGTGCCCAAAGTTATAAAACTTTAAATTGAAAGAGAAATTCCTTTGGGGAAAAAAAAAAAATCTTCCATAAAAGGAAAAAAAAGCAGGTTGGCTTCAGATCCCTCCCTTGTATTTAGTGCTACAATAAAAGTTCTCAAGGAAACAAACATTGATCCAAAATATTTTATACTCAACCAAACTACTATTAAAATTTAAAGGCAGTATTGGGGTGCCTGGCTGGCTTAGTCGGAAGGGCATGCGACTCTTGATCTCAGAGTCATGAGTTTGAGCCCCATGCTGGGGGTAGAGATTACTTAAAAAAACAAAAACAAAAACAAAAACAAAAACAAAAACAAAAACAGGTGTGCCTGCGTGGCTCAGTCAGTTAAACATCTGACTTAGGCTCAGGTCATGATCTCATGGCTTGTGAGTTCGAGTCCCATGCTGGGCTCTGTGCTGACAGCTCGAAGTCTGGAGCCTGCTTCAGATTCTGTGTCTCCCTCTCTCTCTGCCCCTCCCCTGCTCACACTCTTTCTCTCTCTCTCTCTCAAAAATAAACATTAAAAAAAAACAAACAAAAAAGAAAATTTAAAGGCAGTAGAAAAAAACAAACTTATGAAGAAATAAGAATTCATAGAATGTAGTTTCCCTGAGACTTTCTTGAGGAAACTTTCAAAAGTCAGATTTTAGCCAACCGCAAAATAAATGGAGAAATTATAGCCAAAAGAGTGCCTGTGGAGACTGACTCCATTTTACTCTAGGTTTAAGGCTAATACGAATATTGTATGCATGGTTACACATAGAATGTGAATATCATAAATCTGAAAATGTAGAAATAAAAGTACCAAAAAGCGGGGATAGAAGTGGGAGCAAATATGGGAGGTAACACATAAGTGCACTGATTTTCTTATCTTTTATATCCAACCATCAAAATATACTAATCCAAAGGTCATCATTAAAGTTACAGACATACAGATTTATTTGGAGTTTAGAACAATGGTAAAAGATGTAATGAAAAAAAAAAATGGTAGTAGAAGATAACATCGTTTTCTGATTATTAACAAGATTGAGACAATTCTAGAAATATACTGACATATCCTCATATGTACATAAAGCATTTTTTATTTTTATTTATTGATTTATTCATTTTTGTGCAGCATTTTTTAAAAGCTAGGAATATGGTTGTACACACAAAGTATTTTAGAATGAAAGGAAAGTTCTTTGGAAAAAGAAAAGGTTTGGTGCTAGCTTTAAACTTAAGAACAGATGTACACTGCTTTTATTTCAATTCATATACTCACCAGTATAAATAGAAGCTTCTCTAGCAGCAACAGGCATATTGGAGGTATTGGCTACCAAAGCTGTCCTCTTCATAATTGATTCCACCTTACCATCGACTTCCATCGTGAGCTAGAAGCAAACAATCGATTATGACCCTCCCATTTCCAAACAGAACATTTTAGTCCCCGCTTTTACAACTTACCCATATTTAATCCTTTTTATAATCAGTTTTCCCAAAGTAATATTTCTCATCACTCCAACCTCTCCTCCCTGCCCCACTGTGCTGGAAAGAAGACAGGCATTATTTCCACTGCATAAATGAAATCCATTATTTTATGGAAAAAGGAATATTACTTTAGCAACCTAGTAGATCATATAAAGCCAATATAAAGTTCCCATCTACAAATATTTTGTCTATGTTATCTTTCTCCCAATAACTGAAAACCATCAGACCACAAATAGAAACTTTAAAGTATTTGAAAAATTCAAATTCCTTTCCTGGAATATACAAATTGAATCACACATATAATCAGAAAATTCTTTAAGAGATCCTTGACAAATCAGAGCATTGCTCTAGGTCCAAGACAAAGCTTTTTTAATTGCCAAAGGAAGTTGGTTAGTGGTATTTTCTCTAAAATAATATTTGAAGCTTTGTATGTACAGACCTCTGGGAAGTCCCGGAGGACTTCAGACATCTCATTTCCTCGTTCACCACATCCTACATAGATGATCACATCACTATTGGAATACTTGGATAGAGACTGCGATATCACTGTCTTTCCACAGCCAAAAGCCCCCGGGATTGCAGTAGTTCCTCCCTGTACACATCTGAGCGGAGAAAACAAAGTGTGGATTACTACACTTGCTAATTACTACTAACAAATAAAGTAGGTAAGTGACACAGAAAAACAAGTTGAAGAAAGGAAAGCACTTTGAAATATTTTCATCTGTATCTACATATATACACAAAGATAGATAAACAGATACAGTAATTGCTTCCGCAGCTGGTACCTGTAACAGTGTATGTTTTTTATTGTCATTAACCATCTCTACCACCTTTAATAGCTAGATTGGGAGGGTACATGCCATAAAGTACCTGGGGAAAAGGAATATGAAATAAAATAGTACTAATGATACTTGGAATGTTTATATAAATTAGTTCATGTAAGCACAATATAGGAATTACAGCTAAAAGAAAAATTTAAACAACTTTTCTAAGTTGTCTTGAGGCAAAAAATAAGACCTAAGAAAATCATATCTTGCTATAAAGGTTAATGAACAAAGAATTTTGTTAAGGTGTTATGCCAATCCCCTTTTATACACTGAATAACTATTCATAAAGTACTTCCTAGGCACTAAAACTGTTTAAATTGCTGGAGAGACACCAGCAAATAAGATAGCCATGTTTCTGTACGCAGAGCTCACATTCCAGCGGTGTAAACCAAAGTCAGCTGGTGGTTATAGTGCCATTTAGCAGCTACATTCAAACTTTCCCTAAGAAGTGGCATGAGAAGAGTGAAATATCCTTAAGGGCAGGGCAAAGTGAATGGTGTGGTATGTGTCTGTGTGTGTGTGTTCACACGCCAAGTGTGCATGTAGAGCAGGAGGGTGTGGGCAGGAGAAATGAAATTTAATGCTAAGGGAAATTTCTTTGCAATACTGTTTTATTATAAAATTCACAGAAACATTATGACCTTAATTATAATGACAGACTTCTTCAAAATTAAACTAATACACATTAAACATTTTTTTTTCTTCTTCAAACCTTTTTTTTCTTTTAATACTTATTTATTTTGGGGGGGACAGCACAGGTGGAAGAGGGGCAGATAGAAGGGGACAGAGAATCTGAAGTGGGCTCTGTGCTGACAGGCTGACAGCAGTGAGCCCGATGTGGGGCTTGAACTCACAAACTGAGATCATGATCTGAGATGAAGTTGGATGCTCAACTGACTGAGCCACCCAGATGTCCCTCTCCTTCAAACCTTTCAGTTTGAAAGGTCTGATAAACCACGAGGGCATGTCCATTCATCCTATAGCTTTGTATATCTCTCTCAAATCACTTTTAACTTGGATGGGGAGGCAGGGCTGGGTGTGCCCCAGTTTGGAAGTTCAGCAATTCAATGTGAAACATGCTATCAAGAGAACATCCGAGGTGCTAGGGGAAAACACAGGAAGGGGTGCAAAGTCTGACACTGGATTGGAGTAGGGTCAGGAAATCCTTCTGAAGGGAAGGACCTGAAAGGAAACAGAAATTAGCCAGACAAAGGGAAATAACATTCTAAGCAGAGGAAATAGCATATCCAAAGGTCCAGGGGCAAAAGGGAGCACTGCTTGAGGAACTAAAAGTCCTTCAGGATGCCTGGAAGATGATGCATAAGGAAGCTGGGCAGTCAAGTGGCTGACATGATACTGGAAGGTAAGCAATAGCCAGATCACAGACCAGATGGTTTTATAAGGAGTTAAGGAGTATATATTTTTTTAATATTTATTTATTTTTGAGAGAAAGACAGAGCATGAGTGGGGGAGGGACAGAGAGAGAGGGGGACACAGAATCTGAAGCAGGCTCCAGGCCTGAGCCATCATCACAGAGCCCAACATGGGGCTCAAACCCACGAACCGTGAAATCATGAAGATAAAGAAAATGGCAAAATCGATGAAGAAGTTGGACACTCAACCGACTGAGCCACCCAGGTGCCGCAGGAGGATTTAAGAGCAATAAAAAGCATTTTGGGGTTTCAAGCAAAACAGTATAGGACCAGTTATGTGTTTTAGATGCATCATTATGTAATATGGACAATCCTTTAGAAAGAAGGCAAGACTAAGGAGAAGTCTAATTAAATGTGATTATGGCAGGAACGAGGGTAAGATCCTTAATTAAAATCATGGAGTAGGGATGAAAGATGTAGATAAAAAATACCTGGGTAAGAGAATAAAAGCACTGCTTCAATAATTAGATGTGAGCAGGTAAGAATGATCCTTGAGAGAAATCATAGATTTTAGATTCAGCATTCACTGGATGGATAATGATAGCCGTTGAAACAGGCAACAAAAAAAGATGAACAAGTTTCAAGGAAGGGAGTGGTGATTAAGATGATGATTTTAGCTATGAACATACTGACTTAGAAGTACCCATTAGATGTTCAAAAGGAGAGGCATGATCAGAAGTGAAATGTGAGTCTGGAACTCACAACTCACATAAGATCTGGGGGAAGATACAGATTTGGAAGTCATCATATGTAGAGGAAGATTTAAGTCATTAGAGTGGACAAAGTTATCCACATAGGGTAAGGGGCCCCAGAAAGGGAAAAACTCTAAGAAATATCAAAATTAAAGGAGAAGGAACTTGCAGTAGAGAATAAGGACTTGTGTATAGAAGCTAACAGGAAGAACAAAAACAGGGTATTTCAAGGAGGAAGGAATCAGCAGCAACATTCAACATTCAAAGTCATAGAAATTAAGGAAATACTAAAACTTATTTATTGAATTATCAGTATGGTAGTGACTGAGAATGTTAGTGACAGTAGTTTCAACTGTGGGCAAGCCAGCTGGGCAGGCACTGTGAATTACAGTGGGAAAAGTTGAGATGGCTAATTTATTTTTTCAAGGAGTCTGGCTGTGAAGATGAGGAGACAAGTAGTGGAAGACAGAAAGGAGAAAAGGATAGAAGGTAGATATTTTTTCATGAAATGGGAAATAAAGGGAAGATGACCTACAGAGGGAGGTCCCTGAGGAGACATGAGGTAGGATAAGCTCCAGAAAGAGGAAAGATGAGAGGGGACAAATGGAAGTGTACATTAATGGAAGGAGTTTCACATGTGAAGGCTCTAGTATGATCATTTGTTGCTAATGAAGAAGGAAGAGTAGAGCCCAGGACCTGAGGCAGGTGCAGAGGTCTGAAACAGCTGCTGAGGAGAGCAGAAAGGGAAAGAGAGAAATGCAGTAGGATTTGGGACCCAGCAGTGAGATACCACCTTGCACTGATTAACTGAATTTCTCAGCAGCCTGTGTGTAGACTTGGGAGCAGGAGGTGGCTGGACAGATTCAGTTGGGATTTTGCCGGGTGAGTGTGACAGAAAACAAAGGAACAAGAAAATATAGTCTGTTGGCCAGTATCCATAAGAGTGACAGACTATTAAGCTTAAGCTGGTTCCTGAAGGATATGGAAACAGGAGGTGCTGACTAATAAGTCACAGGATCGAAGATCTTGTGAGAAATAGTGAGAACAACTCAGAGGGTAGGTTTGAAGGGTTTAAGTGGGACGTATGTGGGTTCATGATTCAGAAGTTGAAGGAGTTACTGTATCACAGCTTCTGTCTTTTCTGTGAAATAAATGATGAAGTCTTTTTGTTGAAAGTAAAGCAGAGTATGGTAAAGTCTGAGATTTAAAGACAAGAGGTTTGAGGTTTTTAAGCAGTTCATGAAGAAAATGGCAAAGAGCAGACTATAAATTAAGAAAGATTCCTGGGCAGCACAGAGAGCCCAGTTGATTTTAGAAACCATATTTATAGTGACACCAGTCTACTAATTCCAGGACAGCTAAATAAAGACAGCTATATTGTTTGGGTACAGATTTTCTGGAAATTTTATTTTTTCAAAAAGTGTTAGAGGTAATGCTCTTTTTGCAACTGTGTCAATGATTTCACTCCATAATAAACATTGGCAATATATGAACATTTTTAACTAATTTACTATTATTTCTCCAGATAAAATTCATTATAGCATTAGCACATAAGATATTTATAAGGCAGGGAAACAATAACCACATATAATCCTCTGAGGAAAAACCACAGGACATAGCTCAAACTTACGGAAAAAGGGCATCAAGGACCCTCTGGCCAGTCAACAAGGGATGATTAGCTGGCAGCTTCTCAGTGACAGGCCGAACTTGACGTACAGGCCACACTTGGACCATGCTAAACTTTTCCTTTATACCTTCAAATTCAAGTTCCAAGACAACATCCTATAGAAATACAGTAGGATGTTAAGTACAGTCAAATTTATGAACATTTCTTCCTCTAACATCAAAGTAACCCCAAATTCCTCTTGGGGGTAGAAAGCTAGTATGTGGAAGTGGAGGAGATTTATATTTCTTATTGCCAATCTTTTTATATATATATGTTTATTTATTTTCAGAGAGAATGTGTGTGAGCAGGGAAGAGGCAGAGAGAGAGGGAGGGAGAGTATACCAAGCAGGTTCCATGCTGTCAGCACAGAGCCCAACGCAGGGCTCAATCCCATGAACTGTGAGATCATGACCTGAGCCAAAACCAAGAGGTGGACGATCAACTGACTGAGTGACCCAGGTGCCCTGCAAATCTTTATATACAGTTCTAATTTTTTTTAACCAGGTGCATTTATTAGTTTTAATGCTTAAAAAAATAGGAGTTGAGAAAGACCTATTTCAAATAATAGAAGAATAGTTAAAAAAATGATATGGATATGCACAGGGACAGGTCTTAAAAAGATACAGAAGATACTCTTGGGACTGAGGGAGAAATGAAAGTTTTCGTATTACTCTTTCCTTTGTTTACTTTATTATAGTGCTCTTATACCGATTTAATAAAAAATACTTATTAAGAACCCTAAAATATCTAATAAAGTAAAATATTTTTAAATATTTACAAAAGCAAAAAGATAATGAGTAATACTCTAACATTTATGAACACTGAGATGGTTTCAACTACTCACAAATAATCCCAATGTCCACAGACTTATAGCAATCTATAATTTTGTTACTCCATGAATTTGAACTGTCTACCTCAGAGTGTTCCTTCCATGTGTGTGAGTCTTTAAGCTGGTAAGGCTAGCTGACTGCCCAGAATCCCAATCTAAATCTTTTGTTCTCTATATTTTGTAGAGCAAAGACTTACTCTTGAGAAATGACTAGAAAATTGTTTTCACTCACATTTTATCTGGAACAGATTATTTGTTACAATAGTCTTCTTAATAAAGTTATCTTCATACCCACAAAGACTATTATAAGTCTACTGTATTTTACTGACTAGCAATAACATTAAAGGACTAAGTTTTAAACAACCTACCCAGAGTTAGAATTCATATAATCCATTATACAATTAATTATGCAAACACAGATTAACAGTTAAAATCAAAGACTACTCTATGCCTAAAGAATCAGGGCTTTAAGACGAGCATAAATTAAGAAGGAGGGAAAATGTTATATTAGATATTGCTTTCCCTTAAAAAAACAAAAACAAAAAATAACTATGTTCTGCTTTTTGTATTCCCAAGCCCAAGTTCAAAAATAAAATCTTTATAAAAAATAATTATGGCAGTTATATACAGGAAACAACAGGTGTTGGCAAGAATGTAGAGAAAGGGGAACCCTCTTACACTCTTGGTGGGAATGTAAACTGGTGCGACCACTGTGGAAAACAGAGTAGAGTTTCCAAAGGTCTAAAAATAGACCTACCCTATGATCTAGCAATTGCATTACTAGGTATTTACCCAAAGGATACAAAAATACTGATTCAAAGGGACACATGCACCCCAATGTTTATAGCAGCATTATTAACAATAGCCAAATTATGAAAAAGAGCCCAAGTGTCCATCAACTGATGAATGGATAAAGATGTGGTGTGTGTGTCCTAGCAAGAAGCTAAAACACACACACACACACACACACACACACACACAGTGGAATACTACCCAGCCATAAAAAATGAACTCTTGCCATTTGCAATGATGTGGATGGAGCTACAGAGTATTATGCTAAAAGTGAAAACAAATCAGTCAAAGACAAATACCATATGATTTCACTTATATGTGGAATTTAAGAAAAAAGCCAAAACACAAATGAACACTGGGGGGAAAAAAAGAGAGGCAAACCAGAAAACAGACACTTAACTATAGACAACAAACTGAGGTTTACTGGAGGGGAGGTGGGCAGGAGGAGGTGTTATAAATGGATGATGGGTATTAAGGAGGGCACTTATTGTGATGAGCACTGGGTGTTAGTAATGCATCACTACACTCTACACCTGAAACTAACATTATACTGCATGTTAACTAATGGGAATTTAAATAAAAACTTGAAAAAAATGAATAAGGGGATCCAATGTACAACATGATGACTGTACATAACAGTACAGTACTATATACTTGGAAGTTGCTAAAGAGTAGATCTTAAATGTTCTCACTGCACACACACAAAGGTTAAGCAGGTAAAGTGCTTTGATGGAAATGTTAACTAACCCTATGTGGTAATCATTTTGCAATACATAAAGGTATTAAATCATCATGATAAAAAAAATTATGGGAGTTAATTAAAACTCGCACATTAAGTATCATTTCTATGCCTATTTAGGACACTAAAACAGGTACTCTTGGGACTATCAGGGAGGGCCACACTATGAGATAAAGTGTATATATACTTACTGAGGTATCATAATTTCCAGGTGGAGCAATGTACGTTACAGTTCCTCTGTTTCGCGGGGGTAACATGATTTTGTGTTTGATGAGTGAGTTCTCATTGACAATTCCATAAATATCTCCACCAGTGATGTGACTACCAACCTAGAGAACAAACGTATTGGGTGTTTAATGTTCAAATAAACATCAAGCTGTTTAACATTCAAATAAATGTCAGGCAGATTCATCCTTGCTGCTATTACTTAAATCATTTGCTTCATTTATCAATAAAACATATTCTATAATTCTTCTAGCAGATTTAAAGAAAAAATTAAACTATACTTCTGTGGTCTGTTTTTATTAGACTAAGGAGTACAAAATAGGTCATTAAACATCCATTTCACATTCTTTCACCAATGTTAGAAATCTTGGTTTCAAAGACATACCCGCAGGTTTTTGCAAGGTGTAAAATCCCATTTGACATCTCTGCTAAGAGCAGACACATTTACTCCTCGGGGAATGTAGATACTTTGGGTCTGACTGCTGATATCTGACAAAGGTCTCTGAATGCCATCAAAAATAGCTCCCATGATGCCAGGCCCAAGCTCTACTGAGAGGGGTTTACCAGTGCGGAGTACAGGATCTCCAACAGACACACCCGCTAGAAACAGTAGTTGAGGAAAACTCACTCTGAAAGTTTAGAGACTCTATAAAAAGGAAGTACCACAGTTTAACAGGAAATGATACTTAAGAAGCTAAAACAGAAATTCTCAAACTTTCTCAGTTCACAACATCCTTAGTGTTCCATTAACTTTTTCAGGCCACAGGTCACTGTGACAAAAGATGTATCTAATAATTCCACTTATTAAATAGTTCTATCCAAACAACTTAATAAATATGTATGTCCTAATAACTGAATGACACTCTGAGAGAAAAATATATAGACTGAGAGAAAAAAATATTTTAATTTCATTTTTAAACAACATCAATTCTTACAAATGGGATGTAAGTGCTTACTGGGCACTGTACCATTTTCAAACCTTGGAATCAAACTGAATACCTGTTCCACATTCATTTTTGTACAATACTTGCTTTTCAGCTTAGCAATCACCAAACACTCAGCTTCCCAAAGATATGACATCATTGACAAGAATACAGTGCGGCCGAATAATGAAAGTGTTTATTAAACTGAAGCTACTGGTTCACGTGATGTCTGACAACATGTCTAATACTCCCGTGTTAACCTCAAAACTTTTAAATATCCTGGGGCATCACATGAGTTTGCTGCAGCTGCCCAGTATGCCTTCTGCACAGTCTGGGAACCACAGAGCTAACAACAGCAGCAATATATGGTTAATACATTGTTCCAACTCTCCTTAATACATGATTTCAGCTATACTACTGAGGAATATCAATCCCCTAGAAAGGATACTAGTACGTGGCACAAAAACCTAAAATCTTAAGAATTAAGAAGTGGTTGTGAAAAGCAAAAGAATACAACCTGCAAGTAAGCACACTGAAATCACATTGCTCTCACATACTTGCTGACAAGAGTAAAATCACTACAACTTTTATTGACAGCAATTCAGCAAAATCAAAAATTTAAATGCATAAATCTTGACCCAAGAATCCAACTTCTGTGAATTCATCCTATAGTTACACTATAACACTGTTTATAACACATATAGACTAGATACAACCAAAATTTCTATCATTAAAGAGATCAATAAATTATATATATTCATATGATAGAATTCTATGTAGCTGTAAAAAAAGAATAGGAGCTTCTATGAATTGCTCTAGAAAGATCTCCAAAATATATTTTCATTTCCATTATGAAACTTTTCAAACCTAGAGCAAAGTTCAGACTTTTACAGTGAACTCTCATATCTACCAGTTAGATCCTACCACTAACATTTTCCTATACTTTTCACATACCTATCCATCTTGCATAAAAAAACGTAGGGTACAGAACAGTGCATATAGTATGCTGTCTTCTGGGGAAAAAAGGGAAGAAAGGTAACATATTTATATTGGTTCATATATAACCTATAACCTATAAGGGTATACAATAAAAGGAATTAATAAAAATGGCTGCACGCATGCATGTGTTTTGAAAATTGGCTAAATACAGGATGACGATGGTCAAGAGGGTTGTCACTGTATACACCTTCATTTGTTTTTATCTTAAATCTTCAAACCACGTAAAAGATTGAATAAAAGATAAAGCTAACAATAGAAAAAGTCTTTTAAAAAAAGTCTTTGATTAGTCATGATTTCATAGCTACAAAGACTTCTAATTTTATTTAAATTTCCAGATGATTTTGTTTTGATTTAGCACACCAGTACACACACAGAGAGACAAATTACCTGAAAAAATGTATTTTAGTATGACAAAAAAGTTGTACCAAATAAATCTTCATAAAATAGTCAAAAAACTAATGCCCCTATATTTCTTGCAACATTATTTACAACAGCCAAATATGGAAGCAACCTAAGTGTCTACTGATAGATTTAATGGATAAAGATGATGCAGCATACCTGTGTGTATATATACATAAAACACTGTAACATATATGCATATGTGTATATTACACAAGAGAATATTACTCAGCCATAAATAAGCATGAATTCTTGCCATTTGCGACAATATGGGTGGACCTAGAAGGTATTATGCTACATGAAATAATTCAGAGAAAAATAGAGAAAAACAAATACCATATAATTTCATGTATATGTGGAATCTAAAAAATTAAACAAATGAACAAACAAAAACAGAGACAGATTCATAAATACAGAGAACTGGTGTTTGCCAGAGGGGTAAGGGTTGAGTGGATGGGTAAAACAGGTGAAGGAGATTAGAGGTACAAACTTCCAGTTATAAAACAAATTGGTCACAGGGATAAAAAGGTATAGCATGTGGAATATAGTTAATAATATTGTAATAACTTTGGTAAGATGGTAGCTATACTTATAATGGTGAGCATTTCATAAAGTATATAATTGTCAAATCCCTGTGTTATACACCTGAAACTAATATAATATTGTATGTCAACTGTACTTAAACAAAAATAATAATAATATATAAGGAGAATTACTACTACCCTTAAGAGTCAATTTAAGTAAAACACATAAATTAAGTTGAAAAAAAAGTAGTTTCTCTTCACAAAGTTTAACACATTATCTCTTTTTCATAGAAAACTGAAAATAAATACTATGCCTAAAAGGCAAAATTATGATAACCAAACAAGAAGTAAAGATTTCCTAGTGCTAAAACCATAATGTAACATGTCATCTAGCATTATTTATTAGAATACAGGCAGACAGTAGTGACTGATTTATTTATGAATTCACTATTTTAAACAGAAATCATGACTGGAGAATTTTAACCATATAAATTGATATTGCTAATTCTGTTTATGCTTTCTTCTACAATATGTGTCACTCTTAAGAAAAATTCTAATTGGTTTCCCCTAAAGTTTGTGAACTACCAAAATACAAAGAGCAATGAACGTTCAGAAGATAATATTAATTTCTTAAAATAAGATCATTAATTCCTAGTACCTTTCCTCAAAATTCCTGTAAAGATCAGGTTTCTTTATAACACCAGCATTTCATGCGTCTGATATCATTGGTTGTTGCTACTTCCACCTTTGTTATAAATCCCTAAATTCTGACTTGTAGAAAGTGGCAAGAAATTGAACCAAAAAGGATACAGGTTTCTTCATACACCTGGATAGTAGCCATGTCACCCTCCAGTCGGATAATCTCTCCAACCAACTCACTGTGGCCCACTCTCACCAGCTCGTACATGGCTGCACCTGCCATGTCACAGGCTGTAACCACTGAAAAGAACAAATGAGTGTTGTGAAAACTTAAGATCCTGTGAATAGTTACAGATAATTAAAATATCCGGTTAACCCAAATATACATCTCTCTTACATACTCATAAGAAAAAGAAAACACCCACTATGAAACATACATACAGTTTCACAAAAATATGCATTTTTAGCATCTGATATAGAGGTAAACAAAATGTATGTGTTAGGCTAAAGCTTGTTCATTTACATAATACAGATGAAAATTATTTTCAAAAAGTCCAAAGTTCTCTTTGGCAAACCTAGCAGCATCGAGACACACTTTGATCATGCCGGTTGCTATAATACATGGAATGATGGATTTGGGAATAAAAAAAAAAATGTTTAAACTAAAATTGGAACAAGAGCTGCACGGCAGAATGCCACACAAGTATCAGTTTGCTGTGTTGTTTTGAGAAACAAAACTGTGTTGTTTATTCCTTTGAGAAATAATATTTAAAACAACATCTTTACTTTCATTTCTAACACTTCACATTAGTGGCTCTTAAAACTCTTCTGAGACAAGGACCTCTTTGATAAACTAATAACAGCTCTACCTAGAAAAACTCACATATGCATCCAAAAAATTTTTTTCAGGGGTGCCTGAATGGCTCAATCAGTAGAGCATGTGATTCCTAATCTCGGGGCTGTGAGTTTGAGCCCCATATGTTAGGTGTACAGATTACCCAAAAAATAAAATCTAGAAAAAAAAATTGTCTTTCATAAGGATGTTTATAATTAGTCATTACCACTAGGTGAAGTCCTGATTAAGAATTCCTATTTCTTAAAATCTATTTTTACTGCTTATTTGTTTTTGAAAGACAGAGACAAAGCATGAGCAGAAGAGGGGCAGAGAGAGGGAGACACAGAATCCGAAGCAGGCTCCAGGCTGTGAGCTGTCAGTACAGAGCCCGATGCGGGGCTCAAACTCACTAACTGTGAGATCGTGACCTGAGCTGAAGTTAGAGGCTTAACTGACAGCTACCCAGGTGCCCCAAGAATTACTATTTCTTATAAATACTGAACCAGAATTTATACTTAGTATTTTAGATCACATTGTCTAGTAAGTAAAAGTTACTTTTCTGGTAGGTGGGGAAAGTTGTACATTTTCAGATCTGTGTAGCAATAACTTTATTTTTATTTTTTATTTATTTTTTAAAATGTTTATTTATGAGAGAGAGAGACAGAGCATGAGCAGGGGAGGGGCAGAGAGAGAGGGAGACACAGAATCCGAAGCAGGCTCCAGGCTCTGAGCTGTAAGCTCAGAGCCCGACGCGGGGCTCGAACTCACAGACCGCGAGATCATGACCTGAGCCGAAGTCGGACGCTCAACCGACTGAGCCACCCAGGTGCCCCATAGCTTTATTTATTTATTTATTTTAACGTTTATTTATTTTTGCGGGAGAGAGAGAGCATGTGCACATGCATGCACACAAGTGGGGGAGAGGCAGAGAACCTGAAGCAGGCTCTGCACTGTCAGGGCACAGTCAGTGTAGAGCCCAATGCAGGGCTCAAACTCACGAACCATGAGATCATGACCTGAGCTGAAGTCAGATGCTTAACAGACTGAGCCACCTAGGCAGCCCAGAATAACTCTATTTTTGATGTATTTAGCCTCCTGATACAATTAATTAGAACCATGTACTAATATCCAAGGGGAAACTATTAAAGTATTAATATTTAATTAACTTGTGTTAGAACAATGAAGATTTGTTAATTTCATAAATATTTACCTCTATACTTACTATATAAGAGTTAAGATGCACTGAAATAACTAAATAACTGAATAACTGAGATAACTAAAATTTTAAATCACATTTCATAAACCCAAAAGTATGCCATTTTTCTATCATTTTATTAAGTACTTAAGAATTAGAAATAGGTTCTAGGAACAGTTTACTACAAGTTTCAGACAAATATTTTTACCTAAACTCTTTTGATGGTATTCTTTTTTGCCTTTTCCCTAAAAGTTCTTGAATATAGCCTGCCTTTCCTAAAGACCCTTCTGATCATCAAGGGGAAAACTGTTAACTTGGAAAGGCAAAAGAAACTGACAACACTGAAATGTGCTTTTGCCAATGAGTTCAAGCTCAAACACCAAGTTCTAAGCTATAGAAACTTCTTAGGGAGAAATAAACACTGTGACTTACTGACCTCATTTGCATAAACACCAGAAAAGGGTCATTACCTCCACTGTGATTAGAACAAAAAGACTATAGCATGAGGTTTATAAAAAGACATAAGGAGGGGCACCTGGGTGGCTCAGTTAGTTAAGTGACTCTTGATTTTGGCTTAGGTCATAATGCCAGGGTTGTGAGATCAAGCCCTGCACTGGGCTCCGTGCTAAACATGGGGCCTGCTTAAGATTCTCCGTCTCCGTCTCCCTCTCCCTCTCTCTCCCCTGCTTGTGTACACATACTCTCCCCTCTCCCCTGCTTGTGTACACATACTCTCTCAAATAAAAATTAAAAAAGAAAAAAAGAGTCATAAGGAAAAATAAGTATCCATGGCACTAAGGATTATAAATCAATGAGTGGCTTTTACCATGGAAACTATGAATCATATTTTGTAGTTGGAGTAAAATGAATGAAAACTAGAATGAGATATATTATTTAAAACGCAGTACCCCAAGTTTTGGCAGAATAAAACAAAGTTTTTAACTGCTTTCTATTATCATTCTCATGTCATAAAACTTCTTTCCCACAGATACCTAGTTATGTGAAAATGTAAAATAAACATCCAGAAGCATTTATATATTCAAAGAGCCAAGGTTGATATTGTTCAGAAATGCTCTGAAAAAAATTACTGACGTTCAAACCACATTAACATATATTGACTGAATGCCTATTATCTGCAAGGTATTACATACTAAAAGTAATAAATTTTATATTATATAGTCTTATTTCACCTCACATTTAACAAAAAATTAAGACATATCTAAAACTCTGAACACCAATTACACACATACATAATAGATAGAATATCACAAATTAGTGCCCAATAATTATTAACTTAAGATAATGAATGCAAAAGGGGTGCCTGGGTGAATCAGTCAGTTAAGTGTCCAACTGTTGATTTCAGCTCAGGTCATGATCTCATGGTTCATGAGATCAAGCCCCACATCAGGCTCTGTACTCTGCTTGGGATTCTCTCACTCCCTTTCTATTCCCCTCTCTCTGCTCCTCCCCCACTCAGTTGCACACATGCTTTCTCTCAAAATAAATAATAAACTTGATTAAAAAAAAAAAGGTAATGAATGGTAAAGAAGCTCTTATGATGGAGGTATTACCTCAGTCTTATATCAACTATGAAATCTTTCAGGGGCAAATAGAACTTCTGTGAGTGAACAGAAACTAGCGTATTTTACCTAAAATGCCCTGAAAAGACATTAATTGAAGTTAGGAATCTTTACTATTGAGATTATTACATATTACTTACCAGGTCCTGAGACCCCATGCACATAACCAAATGTGCTTTCTTTATCTTCATCAAGTATTTTGGGTAGCTTGGAGAAATCCATCATGTTAATTTACCTATGGTTAAAGAAAAAAAGTTTTAATTACAAACCATAAAACAAAAGAACTAAATTAACTCTCATCGGTATTCTTGAGTTATTACCACTTCTTCAGAGAAAATATAAAGTTCTTAAAACTTGCCTAAAAGTACCTCATTCTTGGATGGTCTACAGTTATTATTAAAATTCAAAATTACATATTCCTATGCAAAGTACTCCAAGAAAATACCAAGGAGTGTAATAAACAATGTGAAGTCCTTCCAATGGCTTACCTAGTCCTACAATATCTTGTCCTCTCTGCCATTGCCATTGTGATCTTTCCAACTACTCTTCCCCTTAATCATTCTGTATATAATATATACAAACTATAAATATATATACATATATGCTTACATATAAATACATATACATATACACATACATACATTCTGCCCCAGGGTCTTTGCACATGTTGTCCTCCTGGCTGGAGTACTCTTCTCCCAGATAACCACTCCTATATTTCCTTCAGGTCTTTACTCAAATTTCACCTTCTCTGAGGGGCTTCTCTGCCTATCTATTTAAAATTGCAAGAAATAGGGACTCCTGGGTGGCTCAGTCAATTGGCTGTCTGACTTCAACTCTCTCACAGTTGGTGAGTTTGAGCCCCACACATCCGGCTCTCTGCTGTGAGTGCAGAGCCCACTTCAGATCCTCTATCCCCCCGGCACTCACACGTGAGCACTCCCTCTCAAAAATAAACAAAACATTTAAAAGTAAAAAAGAAAATTGCAACTTCCCTGCTTTACTTTTCACCATCTGACACATTACATCTTACAATAAAAAAATATTAATGTATTAGCGATCTTTATCTATCTTTACAATTTTTCTGGGAGCAATTTTCCTTTTTCTTCTTCTTCTTTTTGCAAAACACACAACAGTTTAAGAAATTCAGTTTGCCTTCTTTATTGATGTGCAATCTCAAAAACCCAAAAAAATGAACAATTCAAATCCAAACAGAAAACTGATTGCGGATTCCAAAGTAGAAAGTTTATTTTTGACTGCTGGTCTCACTTAATAATTATTGGCAATTTAACAAGGGAGATAAAATACACATACATATAAAATCTAATAATGTCCCAAAACAACCATAAAGTAAGGGTCATGGATCAGTAAGTAATAAAGTACCAAATAACATATACTTATTTACTAAAAGTACAAATATTAGAATGATTAGGGAAGACTTCTTGAAGGTCAGGTAGAATTAGCATCAACTAAGAAAAGAAGGACAGTAAAGGCATTCCAGGTGGAGAAATAACAAGAACAAAAGAATGGAAATAAAAATTTCAGGAACAGTTAATAGACAGTATGAATGGAATAAAAGGTTTATATTAAGGCAACAGTAAAAAGTAAGGATGTAATGGTAGAGAGACTAATGTGTGGGTCTTGATATGAATGCCAAGTGGACTTTAGCCTATAAACAATAGGAAAATAACCACGGGAGAGCTGTTATGAGAAGAATGATGTTTAATTCATCTAACAGATTAAAGTAGAGGAGGGGATGGAGGCAAGATAAGAAGCTGGAAAGCTCTGGAAATGGTTATGGGTTGAATGTCAATGGAATTCAATTTATTAAATGTTTATTGAGCTCCTACCAAGGAAAAGGCCCTGTCTTGAACTTAGGGAATAGGATTGTGAATAAAAGGGGCTTTCACTGGCTTTAAACAAAGGACTATAAAGCAAAATGACTTTAGTATTCAAGATGACAACACCCTGGGAGCAGAGGAGAAACTAATTCAGATGTGGGAGAAGTGCAAACCAATGTAGATGAGGTAGGGGGAACAGGTAGCTGGAAAGAATACAGAAAGACAAAGGAAAAACAAACCTTGAGCTCTGGGAATTAATTCAAGCACAGCTGAGTTGTGTTTTTGTCTTTTGGAGCCATGAAGGATCACTACAGAACCATATACTCCATGGGACACAATTTGTAATCCATTAACCAAGATACCAAAGAATTGGGGAGGAGAGTATAACAATGAAGTCATTAACAGTGAGTGAAGTTCTGTTGGATACACTTTGTGGCTTCAGAAGGGTAACAGTGGATACGGCTAACAAGGAAGAACCCAGTGATTAAAGAAACAAATATGAGTGAAAATAACGATGAAAACCACACGGAGATATGGGAGACCTTACAAGTGAGAGGAATACGATCAAAGGGGCAAGAAAGGTACCAAAAACTTGAAGATGGCATCAGTGATAAGGTAGAGACTATCATCAGGCTGGTGATTTATGGTTAAAGGTAGGTTATACTTCCACTCATTGGAAACAATGTAAGTGAATTAGAAAAAAATAAACCAGATACCACAGTCACAAATGTCACAATAAAAGAGCAAAGATTTTTGTGTTCTCAATAGGAAAATTAAATTAGAGGAAGGGCAGTTGAGGGAGGAAGTAATGAAAAGGGGAAACTGGCTCACTAGGATTTTCCAGCTTCCTAAAGATGCAGTAGAAGGGGCTGTTAAGTAATCAGGTATGAAACTGCAAAAGACTGGAATACAAAAAAGAGAAGAACAAGCTTTTCTAGAAACTACTTAGACAATAAGGGAAAAAACAAAGTTTAAAGACAAACATTTATTTGGGAAATGGGTTGGGCAAAGTCTTCAAAGAAGTAGTGAACAAACAAATGAGGTCAAATTTTCATCTTCAGAAAATAAGAAAATTTCAAAGTCAGAAAATAACTTGATAATCAGTCTGATTTCTTCCCCAAATATTAGTATTTCTTATATAGCTTGCATGATACATGGTCACTTGCCTATTAAAGTGGAAATAGCATGAAATCTTGAGTCAGCAGACTTCGGACACTTTTTGGATCTACCAGGGACATGCTGCAGGAGGATCTGAACAAATCAAAATCTCTTCATATCGTCATTTGAAAAGCAGGAAAAATTCTACTACCTACCTCAGAGATGTGGCTGAATTACAAATTTGTTGAATGTTCCTCGTGAAATATAAAATGCTTACAAGAATTTCATTAGTAATACCACTATTCAAACAGGGCTTGAATTTTGAAAAAGCCATTCTATTTTTAAAAATCTTTCCTTAGAAAATATCATATTCCACATAAATCTAGCTCCCCACTGCTTCTACCCTCTTGGCCGTTTCTTCCAACAGCTGTAGCCACAGACTAGAGACCTCTCCAAGGAAATTCTCTTTAGTGCCTTAACTCTCCAACAGTTTTTTTCAGATCTCTCTCTCTCCAGAGGCTACTCTTTTCTTTTCAAGTAGAGCAAACAAAATAAAAAAATTGCATTCTGAACATTTTATGAGTAGGTACTGAAGAATACTTTTTCACCCATCCTGGCTGCTTCTTTTTATCGAGAGAGACCAAGGCTTTGAGTCAGACAGATTGAGTATGAATTTTTAAGTTGCATCCTTGGGAAAATCACATTCTCTCAACTTTTTGAGTCTCATTTTCATCTATAAAATCTAATGGGGTTGTTGTAAGTCACCTAATGGTAACCCTAACAGAAAAATAATAGTGATGGGGCGCCTAGGTGGCTCAGTTGTTTAAGTGTCTGACTCTTGGTTTCAGCTCAGGTCATGGTCTCATGGTTTCGTGAGCTCGAACCCTGTGTCAGGCTCTGTGCTATTAGCACAGAGCTTGCTTGGGATTCTCTCTCCCTCTCTCTGCCCCTCCCCACCCACACTGTCTTGGGTCTCTCTCGAATAAATAAAATGAAACTAAAACAAAAAATAGTGATGACTATCAACTTTATTCTGTTAATGCAAGTTAATCTTGCCTAACTTCCTAAAAAGTACCTAGTGTAACAAATAAACAGCACTTAGTGTATTCTTACCCTCTTGTTACTTGAACCAAATCTAGTCACTTGGCTAGTTTTTTTCTTAGCTATTATGTACACTTTACTGTAACTTTATTTTTTAAAACAAAATGGATTTTAAGCATCAATGATGTGTTGTGTGTTACAGGTTGAAAACAGAATGGAGTGAGAAGACACAATCTCTCCCCCAAGGAGCTTCTGGCCTGGTGGGATGGATATAAAGACAAATAGGTAGTTACAATAAGTGATACATGTGTTGTCATAGGAGCTGTGCAGGCTGATCTGGGAGAGCATAAAGCAAAGGTACGGAACCTAGACCTGGGCAGGATGGGAATGACTTAGAAGAGGCTGGGCTGAGACCTGCAGGATGAACAAGGAGACACTAGAGTATACAGCGGAGCTTTTTCACAGGTGATTCAAACTTTCTGGGGTTAACAAACATATTCTGGAGAGTTCATAAGACAATAAAGGTTATCTGTTCTGATTTTTTAAAATAAGCATTTATATACATTCCCTTTAAAACAACAGTGACAGCCTCTAAGTGTATGAGCAATGATTAGCGGAAATCAGAGGGTTTATTCATGATTCAGCTACCATGTGGGTTTATCACTCAGCTGAATAATCCTAGCCACCATGGAAACTAGTGTTTCTATAATCTTTAACTTTTTATTTTTAGGCATATATTAATTTATGCCAAAGACAGGAGACCTTAGAAACAGTAACATCCAATTAGAGAATTAAGAGCCTAAATAATAATTCTGTAAGTTTACTTAGAGATGCTTTCACTAGATCCACAAATCTGTATTCATCTGATTAATATTCTTATACAGCAAATCAAGAGGATTCTACTTTTTAAAAAGTCAGTGTTAAGAGGAGAAAAAAATGGTAACAATTATGAGTAACTTAGCCTTTTCTATTCCGCTGAGTTATATGCAGAGAAGTGGTTGCAAATATATCCCCAGCTCTTAACACATCTTTCAGGATAAAATAAGAAAATTATGAAAACATCAGTTTTTGAAGTATAAAAAGCAGGAATTCCCAGCACTTTTCTGTCCATTTCTGATGTTTTAACATAGTTAAATTTTAATCTTGGCTCCAGCAACTCAGACCTTTACGCCTGCTGTGCTGCTGCCCGGAATGTGTTTTCTCGCTCCCATGAACAGTCTCCCTGTTCCCACTGTCAGCCTCAATGCTCTTACCCTGCTTTTCTTCACAGCACTTATAAACTGACTACCTGAAAGAATATAATTTTTCTTTTTATTTCATTCTTTTACCATCTGTATCACTCCCTAGAATGCAAGTTTCATGACGGCACAGAAAACAATCCCTGGACAAAGAAAAGAAGCTCTCAGTGAATAGTTACTTAATAACTTCCAATACCACCTCCATTTTACAAATGGGAAACCTAAGGAATGGAGATTTAAGTAAGTTTGCCCATGATCACAAAATTGGAGAGAAGTAAAGGTGGGATTTGAATCTCGGCAAACTGACTCCAATGCCTCTGGGCCTTACGGCCTGTACTACTCTGCCTCCTAAATTCACAAGGCTGGTTTCTATTGTCTGCATCTAAACAATCTTATATGGTATGAAGGACAACAGTTTCTGCCTCAAGGCAATAGTTTTATCAAATTAGACTCAGGGGGAGCCTGGGTGGCTCAGTCGGTTGAGCATCAGACTCTTAATTTCAGCTCGGGTGGTGATCTTGAGGTCATGGGATCCAGTCCCATGTCACCTGCTTGGGATTTTCTCTCTCCCTCTCTCTGCCCTTTCCCAACTTGTGCTCTTACTCAAAATAAATACATAAGCATTTATAAAAAAATTAGAGTCAGAGATGCAGCATCCAGACCCTCCTTCAAGAAAGGACAGTGGAATGTCATCAGTGGACAGCCAACAGCCGCCAGTCAACCCTTCAGAGTCTGCCTCAGTCACAGAGCTGCCTTGCCCACGTTCACACCCTTCACAGGGCAACCTGTACCTGGTGACTGAGCAAAACGGAGGTATAAAGACCCAGCCATGTCAACCCAGATGTGGGATACTCTTATAAGTAACATTCACTCCAGATTTCCCTACAGAGTCGGCTAAGGCTTTTCTAGGCTTCAATTGCATTTCAACTTCTTCCCTTCCAACTTGGAGTCTGTCTCCTTCCTTTCACATATGTGGATCCCTAACAAAGATCTTATTTATACAATAGACTTTCTAGGCATCTGATTCCAGAGAACCCAAAATGCTCACGTATTGAATAAAGTAAATAATTACTCCCTGGATAACTGAAACTTAGACTCACACTTGAACCACAAAGATCTCTGGCCTGTTTTCTTAGTTATCTTGTAACTAGTTATTCTGTGAAAAGGGAAGAGAGATACAAAAGTGGCTTTAGAAAGCAGAGCACTTAGGGTAATGTTTGGGCTAAGTCAAGCTACTGACACAGAGGTCAGGTCCCCTTACAACCAAAGCCTTAGTTTCTACAAGGAACTTGCTTTTTGTCCTTCAACAGAAACTTAGATAGAACCCATCAACAGTAGTTAGAGGAAAAGAAGTCCCAATTAAGAGTTTATTTAACTTCTAAAGTACTATTTTCTGATAGAGTTGGAAAATATGTTCTCCATGTCCAGAAGTTTTTGGCTCTGACTTCTTAACATTTAAACACTTTGAGAAACTTCCAAGGACTGGTCCAAGGAAATGGGCTCTTCTGAAAATTGAATTTTCAATTCCCACAGCACTGAGATAAGGGTTCCCAATGTACTTCTAAAATTTTTTCACCAAAGCACCCCAAGAAGAGAAAAACAAGTAAAGAGTGAATAAATACCCACCAAGCTCTTTCCAGTCCTGACAGAGAACAGGATGTTATAGAAGTCTACTGTAAGCAGGGAAATTTCTTTGTATGCTCTTGTACATTCTCTTATTCCAAGCAAGTTTTGCACTCCATCGTATACAATATCTATTTTATTAGATAAATAGGAAATTGCTTCCTTCCCACAAATAAAATAAAAATTATTCATTAGATAGACATATTATATTCACTTAATCACTGAACAGGGCTGCTAATATAGCAGTTTGATAAGCATATTCATAACATACTACTTTGCACCCATTAATCACCCTTCATTGTTATCTATTAAAACAGTGAAAATAAAAATACCCCAGTATCCAATGGAAAAAAGACAGTCTCTTCAGCAAATGGTGTTGGGAAAACTAGACGGTGATATGCAGAAGGATGAAACTGGACCACTTTCTTACACCGTACACAAAAATAAACTCAAAATGGTTGAAAGACCTAATGTGAAACAGGAAACCATCAAAATCCTATAGGAGAAAACAGGCTGCAATCTCTCTGACCTTGGCCACAGCCAGCTTCTTATTAGACATGTCTCCAGAGGCAAGGGAAATAAAAGCAAAAATGAACTATTTGGACCTCATCAAGATAAAAAGCTCTGCACAGCAAAGGAAACTACCAATAAAACTAAAAGGCAACTGATGGAATGGGAAAAGATATTTGCAAATGATATATCAGATAAAGGGTTAGTATCCAAAATCTATAAAGAACTTAACCAAACTCAACACCCAAAAAACAAATAATCAGTGAATAAATGGGTAGAGGACATGAAAAGACACTTTTCCAAAGACATCCAGATAGCTAACAGACACATGAAAAGATGATCAACATCACTCATCATCAGGGAAATACAAATCAAAACCACAGTGAGATACCACCTCACCATTGTCAGAATGGCTAAAACCAGTAACTCAGGAAACAACAGATGTTGGTGAGGATATGGAGAAAGGGGAACTCTTTTGCACTGCTGGTGGGAATGCAAACTGGTGCAGCCTCTCTGGAAAAGAGTACGGAGATTCCTGAAAAAAATTAAAAACAGAACTATCCTACAACCCAGCAATTGCACTACTAGGTATTTATCCAAAGGATACAAAAATGCTGATTCAAAGCAGCACATTCATCCCAATGTTTATAGTAGCACTATCAACAATAGCCAAATTATGGAAAGAGCCCAAATGGCCATCGACTGATGAATGGATGAATAAGATGTGGTGTGTGTGTGTGTGTATGTGTGTGTATATATATATACACATATACGTGTGACATATATACACACACACACACACACACACACACATATATATACATACACAATAGAATACTATGATCAAGAAGAATGAAATCTTGCCATTTTTAACAACGTGGATGGAACTAGAGTGTATTATGCTAAGCTAAATAAGACAGTCAGAGAAAGACAAATATCATACGATTTCATTCATATGTGGAATTTAAGAAACACAACAGATGAACATAGGGGAAGGGAAGGGAAAATAAAATAAAATCAGAGAGGAAGGCAAACCATAAAAGACTGTTAAATACAGAGAACAAAAGGTTGAGGACTGCTGGAGGAATGTTGGGTGAGGGGATGGGTTAAATGGGTGATGGACACTCAGGAGGGCACTTGTTGGAATGAGCACTAGGTGTTATATGCAACCGATGAATAACTGGGTTCTACTCCTGAAACCAATACTACACTGTATGAAAACTAACTTGAATTTAAGTAAATAAGTTAATTTTTTTAGGTTATTATTATATATTTTTTTTTGAGAGAGAGAGACAGAGTGCAAGTAGGGGAGGGGCAGAGAGAAAGGAAGACATAGAATCTGAAGAATTTAAGTAAATAAGTTAAAAAAAAAACCCACATTAAAATCTGTTTCATTATTTAATGCTTATGCCTCTACGTGAAAAAGCATAGGCTTTTAAAGATGTATAAGACAACATTTTAGGGGCATCTGGATGGCCCAGTTGGTTAAGCATCCGACTTTGGCTCAGGTCATGATCTCGTGGTTTGTGAGTTCAAGCCCCATGTCAGACTCTGTGCTGACAGCTCAGAGCCTGAAGTCTGTTTCAGATTCTGTGTCTTCCTCTCTCTCTGCCCCTTCCCCGCTTACACTCTTTCTCTCTCAAAAATAAACATTTTAAAAAGACAACATTTTAACTTGAAATAAGCAAATTACATCGCAAGTTATGTTACACTGAAAGTTAATCTTATCCCAAATCTCCATAATGTCCAAAATAACATGATATGATTTCATGCTACATTAAGTTTTATATGCTATTTAATAACTCCTTCCTATTACAAAATACAGCTATTCTTGCTGCTTTCCGTCATTTAAAAAATGAAAGCATAGGGGCACCTGGGTGGCTCAGTCAGTTATGCGTCAGACTTCAACTCAGGTCATGATCTCACCATTTGTGAGTTCAGGCCCCCACATCAGGCTCTCTGCTGTCAGCACAGAGCCTGCTTCAGTTCTTCTGTCTCCCTCTCTCTGCCCCTTCCTTGCTGGTAGAAGCATGTCCTCTCTCTCTCCCCCGCAAAAATAAACATTAAAAAAAAAAAAAAGTATGATATCTACCTTAAAAACAACTGCTTTTATTAAAACAATGTGGTATACATGGTTGCACTCAGAGAAATCAACTCAACGATTACAAAAAAAACCTTGTCTTTACTTTCTCGATTCCTACTTTAAGGATAAAAAGTAAATGCAATTTACAACTAAGATTCCTATAGTCACAAATTGTAGGGTTTTCTACCCATATTTGTAAAAAATTAAAAACAAAACAAAACCCTGCTATAGAAGGGGAAAAAATCCAGTAAGTTAGCACAGGCAACCATCTGATCTAATGAGTCATCAGTCTCTCCTCCACACTGCAGAACACTGCAGTAGCAAATCACAACACTAGAGGGTCACTTCTGTTTCTTCCATTTTATAAAGTTCTCTCTAAATTGCTACTGATTGAAGCACTATACCTGGTAATTTCATCATTCCAGAAATACTGGTGGCTAGTGGGGGCAAGTATGAAGTGTTATGTAAGGGCTAAATACCAAGGTTCCATGACAATGTTATTTACATATAAAATCCTGAGACACATACTACTTAATTTTGTACACAGTTTACCTTCTTAGAGAAAGGCAAAATAAATCAGGTTGATAGTCTTAATGCTTGGTCAAAAAGTTACAGAATAAGTCATAACAAAGTAACAGTAATAAGCTAAAAACATTAACATAACAACAGCATAATAGTAATAAGCTAATAACATTACTTTATATTTCTAGAGTACAGTGTTAAATCATTTTGTGAAACACTTTCCTACTCATTCTACTTAATCAACCCACCTAGTATCTCCATTAGAAAGTCTTATGCAGCAGATGACTATGCATAACTAGATTTCCATTTGTATCTTGCCAATAAAACCCTAAATTGGTTCAAATTTTGATAAGCCCATGAAAGTAATTCCAGTTCCTTTGCGAATGACTGGTTGGAAATGAGTGTGTAATGATGTTTTCTCTAATAAGAGGTAAGGCCAAGTCTGTTGAAAAGCTTGTGGAAATGATTTCTTTGCTCTTTAAAAGATACAGGTCATGAGAAACATTTTTTGCTTGGGATGTGCTCACCTGCACGGGACATGAGCAAACTTGGGACCTTGTAGGGAGCCAACCTAAGCAGACAGGCCACCTTGCATCTGGGTCTTTGTTGCTTTTACTGGTCTACTAAATTAATCAACATTAGAAGAAAGTTTTAAGAATAAATATTTTCATGTGTTACACATATTTCATATTGCTATTTAAAAAAAGAACAATGAATAGACCAAGGGTTAAGAATAAAGGCAAACATAAGGTCATTACTCACATAGTTTACAAAAATTACTGAGGTGGACAATGAGGAAATGTGCAGACAAAAGTGGGAACCAAAGAGTAGAGAAGTACAAAACAATTACTGGTGGCAAACTGGACTAATGGAATCAGGAAAAATTTATTTCTATTGGAATGAAACTTTTGGAGGACATGCACACATGCCTCTCTCCATTTATCAAACTAAAGGCATTCCTGAAAAGGAATAGTAAAGATAAAAGCTAGGGTAGACACTTCAGTGGAAAACAGAACTCGAACTGTATCAGCTATGCTTTTGGTTTGTTGACAGGCCTGTCCATGAACAATTTTTATAGGATTTCTAGAAATAAACAATTAGATTCCTTTCACTTCAAATTTTTAATAAGTAAAACTGTACTATATTGAGTGTGATAGTCCAAAGTTTTAGCCAAAACAACCCCAAAATACTGGTGGTGCCTGAGTGGCTCATCAGTTAAGCGCCAACTCTTGATTTCGGCTCAGGTCGTGATCTCACAAGTTTGTGAGATGGAGTCGCACATCGGGCTCTGTACTGACAGCATGAAACCTGCTTGGGATTCTCTTTCTCCCTCTCTCTCTGCACCCCCTCCCCCCACCCTAATTCATACATGCATGTAAACTCTCTCTCTCCCAAATAAACTTAAAAATTTTTTTAAAAAACACAAAATACTGTATTTACTGTATAAGTTGTATGGTATGAATTTATAGGCTAGAAGCCTATGATAAATGGTAAGCCATAACATGAACATATTTGAGTATTCCTGCCTTCAAGGAGCATATTTATCATTTTCTTACCCTTCCCTCCAAACATCAAAGTGCCTTGCACAGCAGTAACTTGATAAAATGTCTGAAATTAAAAACAGATAATATCAACTACTATTCATTAAGCACATATTACACTCCAGGCATTATGTTAAAAAATGGGCACATCTCATTTAACACTTAACAACAGTCCTATGATGATGGTATTGTTTGCTTAGGAAATAGGTTTTGAGACCCAAACAACCCACTGAAGACAACAGTGCTATAAACCGGTGAAGCACAGATTTAGTCCGATTTTAACAAGTAGGCATTTCATAACAAATAATTCAAAAGACCTTATATTACCAACAGTTTTAATCTTCATTACCTCTCTTTTTATTATTTTTTAAAATGTTTATTTATTTTTGAGAGAGAGAGCATGCAAGTAGGGGAGGGGCAGAGAGAGAGGGAGAGAGAATCCCAAGCAGCCTCCACACTGTTAGTGCAGAGCGCAATGTGGGGCTCGAACCCACAAACCATGAGATCATGACCTGAGCAGATATCAATAGCCAGATGCCCAACCGACTGAGCTGCCCAGGCACCCCTATTACCTCTCTTTTTAAAACCACGGGTGTCTATTTTCTATTAGTAACTGAGTCTATGTTAGAATTACGAAGGTTAATATTCTTGCAAAAGAAAAGAGATGAAAAAAAGATGACAGATCATTCAAAAGTTAAAGAGTAAGTAGTAGAACAACCAAGAATTGACTGCTCCTAAAATATCCATCTCCTAAAAAATTAATTTTTAAACAACAATGCATAATGCCGTATTTTATTAACACCTAGCTTCATAACACAAACCTAACTGGTTATAACAGCAGGGAGAAAAAGTAAATATTAATGAACTGCAAAGTAAATGGGCATATCTCAGAGGAAAATAAGCATCTTTGAAGCAAGTAAGAATATTAACAAAAACAGACTCAATTTTGCTACTGTTAAAAGCAGGGAATAGTAGTGGAAACTTGCTGGTTAATAGACTCATAAATTTGGAACAATGAAGCTACCTAACTAGTACCTGAGTGAGAAATTCCATCTTATTTTTCTTATTTCTTAAACTGGAGGTACAAAGCTCTAGTGAGGCTAATATTAACATCCCATTTGACTTTTTGTGAATTTTTAGAACATTTTCTTAATTTTAGGTTCAGAAGAAATGAGTCCAAGAAGAAAGTCCCTTGATTTATATCCTAACTTACCTAAGATGTAAACAGCCAAGAAGAGAGCCAAATGATATAAACAGTAAAGAAAAAAAAGCCTTTAATACTTATACTTTTCTTTAAAATTTATTTTCAAAAGCAGTATGCTTGCAATTTTTAAAGTATCCAAGGGAAAGTCTCATCACTTAAATATTACTGACTTATCTCCTCATAAACAATTTTTGATAAAAATTGTAATCAATACTGTAATACATTTTCATATACTGTTATTCACAAGTATCATCTTAAACTGTGTAATATTTTATTAAATGGATACCATAGCTTACCTAATAATTCTCCTTATTGGGTACCTAGATGGCTTCCCATTTTTTGCTATTTTTATTTTTTACACTTTGCTAGTACACTTTTATTGATTTTAAGTTATTGATTAGAGGAAGCCAAGGTAAGGCAATCAACTAAAAGTCCATAAAGATACTCTTTATGGTGATGTCACCTAAGAGCAATTCTCACACACATACACTCCTACCTAGAAGTAATACCGTATTCCATCTAAGATACCATCAATTGTTACATACTCTTTTATTACACTGCAGAAACTGCAGGACAGACATTAATTTCAGTTGCTAAAATGTGGGGGGGAGAAAGTATTTCCTAGAAACAATCATATATGGTATTAGAACTAAATACAGTGTAATAATATTTAGATAGGTCAGACTTGCCAACCCTCACTAGAACAAAGACTAAAAAACAGAAAAACAGATTTCTAAACCGATAAAATGATAGCCTTTGAGTTGCTACATATTTCAAGAGACCTTCATACTGTCTTGTTGACTCAATTTATGCACAATTAAATTTTTTTAATCCTTTATTTATTTTGAGAGAGAGACAGAGTGTGAGCAGGGGAAGGGCAGAGAGAGAGGGAAACACAGAATCCGAAGCAGGCTCTAGGCTCTGAGCTGTCAACACAGAGCGTGACGCAGGGCAAGATCATGACCTGTGCCAATGTTGGACGCTTAACTGACTGAGCCACCCAGGTGCCCCAATACATGCACAATTAAAAATTATTACTAATATTTTAGATCAGTGCAGATTTAAAGCAACAAAATATCAAATTATTACAGGGCTACACTCCAAGAATAAATAAAAAGTAGATAAAGACTGAGATGGTGAATTGATTAACGGTCATAAGGATGACCTATAACCAGGGTGCCTGGGCGGCTCAGTTGGTTGAACATTCATTCGACTCTTGATTTCGGCTCAGGTCATGATCCCAGGGTTGTGGGACTGAGCCCTGCCTCGGGCTCCATGCTGAGTGTGGAGCTTGCTTGGGATTCTTTCTCTCTCTCTCTGTCTCTGCCCCTTCCCCATGCACATGCTCCCTCTCTCTCTCTCTCTCTCTCAAATTAAAAAAGAAAAAAAAAGAATGACCTACAACCATCAAACAAAGGCCACTTTGGGTTCATTATTTTCTAAAAAATATGGGAAGCAATTTGGCAACTGCAACAAGGTCCTTAAAAATGTTCAAACCCTTTGATTATAAACTGAACTTCTGGGAATACATTTGACACATGGATAAGTATTTATTTCCATATGTATTTAATGCTGCGAAAGTGAAAAACTGGAACTATCTTTAAAATCTAACAACAAAAATGAAGCATTAGTTTATCTGAAATCCTACAGTCTTCCCCCAACCCCTAATGTATTTAATCATAATAATTAAATTTCTTGTGTTAAACAGTCTGCATGTCCAAGTTCACAGTATCAAGGACTGTCCTTAGCAAATTCTCTTCCAAGAGGATCCTTAACCTTCATGGTCTCTGACCATTTTGGACAGGTTGTCTCACACAAACTGCAGATGAAGTGACTTTACCAATTAAAAAAAATGTCAGCAGTCATGCAAGAGAACTGTCCCCTTCAAAAGTAGTCAACCTAGGAAGTTCGCAACCACTTTAAAAAAAAAACTACTGCTCAAAATACTTAGAAAATTCTCTTGACAACTGCCTACAATTACCATATCACTCTTCTAAATGTTAATTAATGAGACATTTTCTGGATTGCTTTGCCAAGAAAACATATCACCAACAGCCAAACTGGCCAACTAAAAACAATACATGTATTTAAGAACGATGTACATACAAGAGTCAGCACCAACAATGTTGCAGTGAAAATGCTATTACATTTGTGTCATAAAATGATGTTTATGTATTCAGATGGATCCATCTTGTCATTTATTTCATGGATTTGAATAGAAGGGATAGAAGGTTCACAAACTGTGCAAAGGCACATTAACCCAGTGTTTATAAAAAGCATCACCATAAACAGGTTCACCTTCAACTCAGGAATTCACAAAATCTCTATAATGAAAATATGACCCAGAGGATAAAGTGTGCACAGAAGGGAGAAGAATGCTGCCTAGTATAGGTGGAAAACATTTTCAACATGGATTTAAAGATATGACTTTAGTCAAAAGTTCACAGACATTTCCAATTCAGAGGGTAAGAAATCTGCATTTCTAGTGGCTTGCCTAGTATTCCATGATTAATAACAACCAGAGTTATTTAACTAAATTGTCTGTGGGAAGAGAAGGATTTAATTACAGATAGAGATTTTCAAAAGCACAGTTTGCTAAGGAATTAACTTCCTGGTATGTGCTCACAGCCTTCAATATCGCTCCTTTGTCATACTTGCTACCAGTATAATTAAAAATCTGTGAACAGAGCTGTTCAATATCTGTCTCCACTGCCAGTCTGTAAATAACAGGGAAACAGGGACCATACCTGCTTTGTTCGTTGAGTACCCCTAACTGCAAAGTAAAGCATCCTGACACATAGTAGGTAATTACTAAACATTGCTCAGTGACAATACTGGCAAAAGGTGTATGGGAAATAGGCAAGCTCATTCACTGAGTGAAAACTGATATAACTCCTTTGAAGTGCACTAAATACACATTCTGGCATAATGCCCAATGGCCAAGATCTAAAAAAACAGTATTTAGCTGAGGCCAAAGCTGAAACAAGATATCATCATCAAAGAATGACCTTCTAATATAAAAACTTATGCTATAAGTTAAAAATGTTATACTGTTAGCAGTTATTTTACTTAATATTATGAATGCTAGAACACAAAATCATTCTACAAAGAACAGATAAAATCTCCACTGTTCTGTCTGGTATTATTAAAATTCTATAAACATTTATCAGCTCAAAAAGGCTATATAACACAGACGTAAATGGACAACTGACTTTTGACAAAAATACAAAGGCAAATCAGTGGAGAAAGTATAGTTTTTTAATAAGTGGTAGTAGATTAAGTCTCTATGCAAATGCAAAAAACAGGTACTTCAAGGGACACCTGGGTGGCCCAGTCAGTTAAGCGTCCGACTCGATTTCTGCTCAGGTCACGATCTCACTGTTCGTGGGTTCGAGCCCCACATCAGGCTCTTTGCTGACTGTGGGGTCTGCTTGGGATTCTCTGTCACCTTCTCTTTCTGCCCCTCCCCACTCACTATCTCAAAAATAAAATAAACATTAAAAAAATGTACTTCAAGCCATACCTTGTACCTTATTAAAAAAATAAGCTAAAAACGGATGGTAGACCTAAATGTAAAACCTTGCTTTATGTTCTTGGACTAGGTAGATTCATTACACACAATACTGAAAACACAATCCATTAGAGAAAAAATTGATAAACTGTAATTCATGGACATTGAAAACTTTTTTGTTCTTCATAACATTGTTAGAACGAAAAGCCAAGTTCCATATTGCGCGAAAATATTTGCAAAGCATAAATGTAATAAAGGACCTATCTAGAATATATCTTAAAACTCCCCAAAACTGGACTTAAAGAGCACAATTAAAAGATGGGCAAAGGGTCTGAACATATACTTCATCAAAAAAAATATATGGATGGTAAATAACTACATGAAAGATGCCTAACATCATTAGAAAGACAAATTAAAACAACAACAAAATGGCACTCTATGCATAATAGAATGGCTGAAATTAAAAAGACTTACCATAGGAAATGTTGGTAAAGACACAGAACTAGAACTATCATATACTGCTGTAATGTAAAATGATACAACTACTTTGGGAAAAAATTTAGCAGTTTCTTAAAAAGTTAAACATATGCACACACATGATCCAGTCATTCTACTTGGTATTTACCCATAAGAAATGAAAGCTTATGGGGGCAACTGGCTGGCTCAGTTGGTAGAACATGTGATTCTGATCTTGGGGTTGTTAAGTTTGAGCCCCATCTTGGGTGTAGAAATTACTTAAAAAAAAAAATACAATCTTAAAAAAAAAAAATACTTAAAGGGGCACCTGGATGTCTCAGTTGGTTAAGTGTCCAACCCTCGATTTTGGCTCAGGTCATGATCTCACAGTTTGTGGGTTTGAGCTCTGTGTAGGGCTCTGCTGACAGTGTGGAGCCTGCTTGGGATTCTGTCTCTCCCTCTCTCTGCGCTTCCCCCACTCACTCGCACGTTCTCTCTCTCTCTCTCTTTCTCTCTCTCAAAATTTTAAGTGTCTTTGGATCACATTAAAGAATTTGGGTCAGTCAGCCTGCTTTTTGAATTAATAATAATTTTTTCCCTTTCTTGAAACAAATGAAATAGAGAACATTGAGCAGACGTATATTGTGTTTAAAACAATTCATGGGGGGTGCCTGGCTGGCTCAGTTGGTTAAGCATCCAACTTTGGCTCAGGTCGTGATCTCATTGTTCATGGGTTTGAGCCCCACACTGGGCTCTGTGCTGACAGCTCAGAGGCTGGAGCCTGCTTTGGATTCTCTCTCTGCCTTTCCCCCACTCATGCTCTGTCTCTCTTGCTCTAAAATAAATAAACATTAAAAAAATTTAAAAAAAATCTGCGGATGATGTAACTGCTCACTAAAGCCCCCCACTGCCTAATTCTGCAAAACCTAAGACTAGGACTTGCAGATTACTGAAAACCCATTTTTCACAAGAAAATATGTAATTACTTGTACATTTAACTATCACACTCTCAATGGTCTTAATAATTGGCAATCTGATTCCCTATTTAACTATTTGAAAGCACTTCCATAATTATTAACAATCATAGCATTTTACTTTTAATAATGTACATTGATGATTGCAGCATTTTGCTCTTTCAATGATATGCATTCAAACTACGATTTATAGCATTTCAATGTATAAATCACATAAACAGCATTTCAATTTATATCCAGAATACTTACCATTATTTGGAAGTAACAGGAAGTCCAAAGGTCATACCTTGTTCCCATACTGACATTGTTACATTGATTACACATGATAGGTTACCTATGCTATCACAAGATGGTAGATCACTCATAATTCAGGGATGCTAAATGTAAAGGCCTTTAGCTATTCAGCTTCCCAAAGACTCAAGCTAAATGATTTGGCAGGTTTCAGCACAATACCGAAGACAAATGTGAACTTCTGTGCATTGCTAAATTGGAGAGTAATTTGGCCATACACACCGAAACTTGAAATGTACATATCCTTTGACCCAGCTCTTCCATTTCTAGAAATTATGTGTACAAAGTATTCTATTAACAAAATATTTATTATAGCACTGTTTCTTACAACAAAAGATTGGAAATGTCCACTAAAATAGAGACTACATAACTTGTGGTAGGATAAGAGGCTATAATACTCAGTAGCATCAAGATAGAATCTCTGGAAAGAGACTCCCTGGGTTAAAATCCTGAGTCCTATTACTTACGAGCTGTGTGACACTGTTGGGCATTTCACTACCCCATCCCTAATTTGCTTCATTTGTTAAATGGGGGAAATGTAACAACCATCGCATAAGGTTGTTGTGAGGTTTCTATGAATTAATGTAACTCAAATGTTAAGTGCCTGGATCAGTAATAAGCTCTCAATAAATGTTACAGATGATGATGACAACACATTAGTACAATTTAAAAGAATGATGCAGGTTTACCTGAACGAATGTGGAAAGATCTCCAAGATACCCCTGTTAAGTAAAAAACGTAAGGTCCAGAATAATATGTATTCGTGAACAAATACATGTAAGAAAAGAATAAGGTCTAGGAGAAAAGGAGAAAATACACATATATCTAAATACATAATTTTTACTCATTTGTACGTGTACTATCCATTCAACTTGATTAAAAATATTGTTGGATGATTCAGTGAGTGCCAAAACAATTAAGCCAAGTAATAAAACTACACTGTATATACTTAACTGAGCAAAGAGTACAGTAACTAATAATGACAAATATTTATATAAATCTTACTATGTGCCAATAGGCCTAATCACTTTTCTTATATTACTTTGATCCTCACAACACTTAATGAAGTAAATACTCTTATTATCTTTATTTTAAAGCTGAGAAAAATGCAGAAAGATAAAAGTAACTTCCCCAAAGTCACACTGTTTGGAAGCAGCAGAGCCAGGATGTGACCCAGTCTGTCTTCAGTACTTAGGTCCTTAACCTCCTTGCTGTATTGCCTCTCAATACTACTTGAAAATTACTTTTTATTTACATATATCCCAATTCTTTTCAAAAAGAATTTGTACAGTTTGCAATAAAGAACATATATACAATCAAGTTAATAATATTGGTAACAAAAAGAGGAAAACAAAGAGTATCAACCTAAGAAACAAATACAGATGCTTTATACATGCAAGGAATCCAACTCTAAAGCAGCTGCCATGTTCTATCACAGCCTGAATGATTTAAGTTCAGCCTCTTAAAAGAACTGAAATAAAGTATTAAATAATTGTAAATACTTTTAATTTTGCCTCTTTAAAGACATTCTTATTTGAGGGGCGCCTGGCTGGCTCAGTGGGTAGAGCATGTGACTCTTGATCTCAGAGTCATGAGTTCAAGCCCCACAATGGCAGTGAAGCTTACTTTAAAAAAAAAAAAAGAAAAAGAAAAGAAAAAAGACATTCTTATTTGAAGCTTTCCTAAGGAGAATTACTCATGTACCTAGGGTTTTGTTTTGTTTTTATTAACTAAAACAAAATGTTTATTTGCAACCCGATCTGTTAATGCCTATGATTTTCCTACACATTTTTAATGACAATTTCTTACTGGATACCCAATGGTTATCACATATACAAAATTAAGGAGAATTTATGGTGTTATCAGAATAACACACTTTCATCTCAGACATCACACTAATTAAGGCAAAAAATATTTCAGACATTTGCCATTTCTGGTCAAGTGGTATTTCCCCCCCTATTGATTCCTTCTTTGACCTATCAGAACTTTTATTTTTTAAAATGTTAATAGTTTTGGGGCGCTTGGGTGGCTCAGTAAGTTAACTGTCCGACTTCAGCTCAGGTCGTGATCTCGTGGTTCACGAGTTTGAGCCCCACATTGGGCTCGGTGCTGACAGCTCAGAGCCTGAAGCCTGCTTCAGATTCTGTGTCTCCCTCTCTCTCTCTGCTCCTCCCCAGCTTTTGCTCTGTCTCTGTCTCTGTCTCAAAAATAAATAAAAACATTAAAAAAATAAAACGTTAATAGTTTTTTTTTCTAATAACAAACACTACATATTTGTTGTAAAAATAAAAACACATAATATAGGAAACTGTAAGGAAAAAAGTAAAAATCACCTGAAATGCCCATCCAACCACTCTGAGATGGCTGCTAAACATTCTGGTGACTATCCGTTCCTGTAATTCATCTTGTAGACACACAAACAGGTAGTTTCACATACATATGTTATTGTGGATACCCTTTTTTCTTTCCTTCTTTTTTCTTTTGCTTATTTCCTCCCTCCAATGTTAACAACTGTACAAGCATATACAAAACTCAAAGTGTTTTTCAACTGTTCTATAAAAATGGGATCTCATTATATACATTTCTCTAACTTTGCCTTTGTTACTTAAGATACATGATGGAGATCCTTTCAACTCATCAGTATAGATTTAACTCCCATTTTTTAATAACTGCAAAAATATTCCATGATATGCCTGTGCCATGATTTATACAACAATACCCTATTGACAGGCTTTCCCTTTGTTCCCAGGCTTTTGCTACTACAAAACATTGCTGCAATCAACATTCACCTAAATGCATGCTTGGTTACTGGTATTTCTTTTTATTCTTTTTTTTATTTTTGAGAGAGAGGGAGGACCGAGGATTGGAAGTGGACTCTGCACTGACAGCAGTGGGCCTGATGAGGGGCTCCAATTCATAAACCATTAGATAATGACCTGAGCTGAAGTTGGATGTTCAACCAAGTGAGCCACCCAGGCACCCCTGGTGTTTTTCTTTTGTTTTTTTTTTTTTTTTTAGTTTTTTTTAATGTTTATTTATTTTTGAGAGAGAGAGAGAGAGAGCGAGAGCGAGCACGAGCAGGGTGAGGGGCAGTGAGAGGGAGACACGGAATCCGAAGTAGGCTCCAGGCTCTGAGCTGTCAGCACAGAGCCCGACACGGGAGGCTCGAACCCACGAGCCATGAGATCATTACCTCAGCTGAAGTCGGATGCTCAACCAACTGAGCCACCCAGGCACACCTGGCGTTTTTATTTCTAAGGAAAAGATTCCATGGAGTGGGAATGTTGAATGGAAGAACATATATTTTCAATATTAACAGGTATTGCCCTAATTATTTACTAAAAAAAAACTTGTAACAATTCACATCTCCACTAGCATCTTATGAGAAAATCCTTTACCGCAGAACCCTACGAGCAGTAGGTTTACCACATAATTTTTGCTAGTCATAAAATAATATTTCATTGTTAGCATATCAATTACTAGTGAAGTTATACAATTTCTTTTAAGTATGCTGAATGTTTGGATTTCTCTTCTATGAAGTTCTGGTCATATGCTTACCCATGTTTCTATTGTGTGGACTTTTACTTAACATGCAATAGGTCTTATAAGTGTTAACTCTTTATCTGTTACACTCTGTATTTGTTATTTCAAACATTTTTTTTTCAATTCGCCTTTTGTCCTTTATCTTTGCCACTTAAAACTACCAACCACATCTAGACTATATGTATAAAGAAAATTCAATAGATTAATATTTTAAATATTTTATTGTTTACATTTAAGCTTTTAATCCCTCCAAAATTGTTTTGTGTGGGTATGCTGCAAAGCAGCAGCTCAATTTTATTTTCTTCTAGACAGACAAGTTATATCAGTTATATTTTTATATACGCACCATTTTCACCCAGTGGGTTGAAATATCACTTTGTCAGATATTAAATTGCTTTATATGCTAGGATTTACTTCTGCTTTTAAAATTTTGCTGTGCTTATATAAGCCTAAAAATATGTCTGGACCCATAAAATTAAATAACTTATTCAGTTATCTGGATAAGTTGAAACATTTTCATTTAAGATATTCAGAGAATTAAGAAGAAATCATTATTTAAATGTCTTAATTCTTTATATCAAATTAAAAAGAAAATGCTAGTGCCCAAAGCAATAACTATTCATTGTAGAAACTCAAGTATACAAAAGGTAAAGTAATAAATTCTAAGTCTTTCTTTAATCTCCTAATCCAGAGATAATCACTTATTTTGATGCATTTTCTTCCAACTTTTCCAATAAGTATATACAATTACTACTACATAGTTCTTTTTTTAATCATGCTGTTTCTTGAATTTTATGAATATTTTCCAATTAGTCTTCTCTATTTTACTTAAAAAAATTTTTTTTTTAACGTTTATTTATTTTTGAGACAGAGACAGAGCATGAACAGGGGAGGGGCAGAGAGAGAGGGAGACACAGAATCCGAAACAGGCTCCAGGCTCTGAGCTGTCAGCACAGAGCCCGACGCGGGGCTCGAACTCACGGACCGTGAGATCATGACCTGAGCCGAAGTCGGATGCTCAACCGACCAAGCCACCCAGGCGCCCCTCTATTTTACTTTAAAAAAACACTCCATTGGGGTGCCTGGGTGGCTTAGTCAGGTTGAGTGCCTGACTCTTGATTTTGGCTCAGGTCATGATCCCAGGGTTGTGGGTGCTCAAGCCCCACACAGGCTCTGTGCTGAGTGTGGAGACTGCTTGGGATTCTCTCTCTCTTTCTCTCTCTCACTCTCTCCCCTTCCCCTGCTCTCTCTTTCAAATAAAAAAGATAAAATAAAAAAATAATAAAATAACACTCCTATTTAAAAAATTTAACTAAGAAATAACTAAAACAAAACATAAAGTCTGGTTGCTTTTCAGCATTCAGACATATCTGGAGCTCTTCTGCATCATACCATTTATTTTCAATAAAATATGCTTACTTAATTTTCAGAAAAGAAAGAAAACATGACGTGTTGTAGGTATAATTTTTAAAAAGGTTTATCACCGGAACAATAGCTTTTTTAAGTTTATTTGTTTATTTATTTATTTTGAGAGAGACAGTGCAAGTGAAGGAGGGGCAGGGGGGTGGTGGGGTGGGGGTGGGGGACAGAGAATCCCAAGCAGGTTCCGCACTGTCAGCATGGAGCCTGACATGGGGCTTGAACTCACAAACTGTGAGATCATGACCTGAGCCGAAACCAGGAGCCAAGATACTTAAGTGAGCCACCCAAATGCCCCAAAAGAACAATAGTTTTTATAGGTAACATTAAGATTCAAAACTGAAAATTTTACTGTTAGAAGCTAGTTATATTGATACCAATAAAAACCAACAACAAAAATCGCAGGTTAAATCTGAAAATACCTATGAATACCAATTTTTAAAAATAGTCTAATGACAGTTGTGAAACTTATTAACTACAGATAACTACAAATATAAAAAGGAGTTTCAAATAAATTAATCATTAATTTCACTCACAGTAGTTAATTTTAAAAATGGCTTTGTGAGTTTCAAGTAAAAAGAAGAATCTATACTGTGAAAATATACATTCATTCCAGCTACCTTTATAAATACAAACTCACAAAAAATATATATGTGTTTATTTACACTATATATAATATGTATGCACTACATACATTAAAGAATACACTTATACAAACCAGAGTCAGTTCCATTTCACAAGAGGAAAAAACAGAACTGTAAAACTTTAAAAGTTTCTACAAAAAAATTAAATGGAAAACACTGACAATTTATTTCACCAAATACAGAAGTTGACATTAAAGAAAATTCAATAGTCTCTTAATAAAATCTTTCCTTAGAACAAATGAGTAATAATTTTTCAGGATTAAGGTGAAACATAAACTCATGATAACTATACTTCAATTATTATTTAATTTACTGATATTTTTTTCCAATACAAAGCCACTAATCTTTGTGAATCATCAATGTAGAAGGGAGACTATTTCACTTCAGTTCATGTCTCCATTATATTCTCTATATACCTGTCTACTTCATCTGAGGATAAAAATAAGATATAAAAACATGTAAAAGGCAAAATTTTTAAACATAAACATAATCTCAAAGTCCCTGCTCTATAGCTCTGTACAAAAAAAATTTTTTTTTTAATTTGAGAGAAAGAGAGAGAGAGCAAGAATGCAAGCTGGGGAGGGGGGCAGAGGAAGAGAAAGCGGGAATCTTAAGCAGGCTCCATGCTCAGCGCACAGCCCGATAAGGGGTTGGATCCCACAACTCCAGGATCATGACCTAAGCAGAAATCGAGTCGGACGCTCAACCGACCGAGCCATGCAGGCACCCCATTAGCTCCATACAATTTTAACATATTTCTATAACACACTGTAGGACTAAAAATTTAGAAACAGAAGAACTACTTCCTTAAATTGATTCCAATATTAATAAACATAAGCTTTGGAAAATCTCTAAAGTATTAAGTCACTGCAGTTGCCAAAATAATGGGACTTATGTTGATATTTCTCAGCTTCTATTGATAAATCTGTTTTAGAATCTTTGCTGTAAGTACATTTTTCTTGGTCCTCTATTTTTTGGTAATAGCATCATTTCAAATTCTACTTGTTTCTCCACCCCCAAACCTGTTCCTGAATTTATAGGATGTCTTAAGTCTCCTTTAAAAATTCAATACATAAAACCAAGCCAGACATGAGTAAAGTTAACAAAAATTTACAAAGTATGTACTAGGCTTCCTGCATTCATGATCTAATTTAATGGCACTTATGAGATAAATATAAGAAAATTTAAATTTAAGGGTTCCTGGGTGGCTCAGTCGGTTAAGCGTCCGACTCTTGATTTCAGTTCAGATCACGATCTCACAGTTTGTGGGTTCGAGCTCCTCATCGGGCTCTGTGCTGGCAGTGTGGAGCTTGCTTGGGATTCTGTCTCCCTCTACCTCCCTCTCTCAGAGTAAATAAATAAACTTAAAAAGAATATACATCTATAGAACACTTTAGCTTAAATTAAGTAAATTGTCCAAGGTCACACAGCCTAAAGTAGTGGTAGGGCCAGAACATGCACCCAGGTCTATATGATTGGGAAACCTATTCTCATAAAGCCTACATTATATTGCTTTACATTTAAATACCACTTGGTTTTTAAAATACTTTCACATAGATTATCTAGGATTTATGTCACTTGAACTCACAATACCTGTGAGAGGAGAATTCCTAAGTATCAAATTCTAAGCCCCTACTCCCAACTGTATTTAAAAAAACATGTAAATAAAGCGGTAGGGCTGAATGATGATCTTCTGATTTTAACTCTAGTGCTATAACACTTGTAGCCTAACAGAAAACCATATTTTTAAGTACAACTCACTGTTCTTCCCTTCCCTTTCATACTTGGATGATAACCATACTTATTAGTAACCATATGCTGTGAAAATAAGTTGGTCAGTGCATTAATAAAACCTATCTGGTTTATCTCCATTCCTCTGACCATGATTTAGATGGTTATTATTACCAATTTATATTTGAAAACTAATACCTAGTGCACAACCTTAGAAGGAGCTATGATTTGCAACAGGTTTAAAAACAGTTTAATCTTCCCGTTCAATTGTCACTCGTTCAATAAACAATTTACTAAGGACCCATCGGGTACTTCAGCATCCTGGTTCTGAAGACACAACTGTAGAGACACTATCCTTGAACTCCTAGGAGCTTTATGGTTTACTAAAGGAAAGCCCAGACAACAGTAATTAAATACAATGTGCTAAAAGTGAAAACAGAATAGAAAATATTGTGTAATAGTCTATAGGACCAAATGTCTAGTTCTGCCAATAGGGGGAGAAAACACATTCTTGGTGGTGGTGATAATCTATAAAGGCAGTGAAATATAAGAAAGACTTCAGAGTAAGCACACAAGCAGTGTCAGGGACCTTAACACAGAAACTCTTGTGGGTCATTTACTGTTGGACTACAGCACAATTCCCTAATGAATGTTAAGGCTTCTCCATGTAATACTCATAAACTGATAAAGCTAGTTTCAGATATGTCTTCCTAGCTTCAAATCACTTGTTTGTTTCTGTGTGAATTATGCATAATGTTAAAGCTCTTTTTCACATTCAACTTGAGGAGCAATTTAGTCACCAATTCCTGCTTCCAATTTCATTAGTGGTCTAAGCTATTGCTTTCATAGTTCCCTAAAATTGGGGAAATTGTGCGGTAAAATTGCAGACTCATTCACAACCTCTTTCATATTGACATTTTCTCCTCTAGTACTCAATGCTCTTTAGCTGGTTTTCTCTTTCCTACTTTGGTCTCACCCAGACAGGACTGGTTTGGACTTCTAGGGCTCTTAAAAAATGTGTCCTATTTGGTGGAATGTCACCTGGCCAATGAAGCAACACTGCTTATGTTTTTCTCTCCTCTAGAGATCAGGGAACTTCACTCTGGAGCAAATTAATGGATGGAACTATATTTATATTCGTAGCAGGCATGGCTACATAAACACACCAATAGATTAGGAAAATAGCACCAAATGCTGAAACTGTAAATCAGAATAGTGGTCTTCTTTATTACTTAGGGAAAGCAAAAAACATTTTTAAAGTTAAGTTTTCTAGCAAGAAGCATCCATAGATCAGTTTTTCGATTTTGAAATTACTATAAAAATATTTTGATAAATTAATATTATGCTAGAATTTTTAACCTTTTGTTCACTTTAACAAAATCAGTTTATTGTAGAGAATTTGGATGATATAAAAAACCAAAACCATTCACATCCACTACTCAAAAACAGATTCCATCTTTCTCACTTTTCAGCTTTTTAATGGATTCTTCCATTACACTGACTAGAAAATTACAAGGTTTAATAGAGAATATGACTTTTCAGATTTTAAAAAAGTGTAACTTAAATTTTAAAAATCAAATCTGTCATTTTTTGTAAGGCCTTTCAATTTAAAAGAACCAGAAGATTTCCTGAGTTTGAGGTGTAAATAAAAGAGTTTAACCCCAAACTGAAAAACACTCTTCCCTAAATCACACTGTTTGGGGTCAAAACACTGGTTACTACATTACATATGAAATGGGATTACATTGGGTTGGGCAAAAACCTAAGCAAAATAGTTTCTGCATTTTCACAAAACACTATTCATCAAAATCTGAAGAAGTCCCTTGGAGTTATACAATAGGGAAAGCTAAGAGGGAATACAAGTGCTACTTAATATAAATTTATTACTGGTCAAGGAATTGATTGGGAGTGGTGATTAAGTAGGATTTTAGGGAGAAATGGCAAAAAAAAGAATGTCAAAGGTTGAAAATATGAAGTAAACAATATCTCGACTTAACCTCCCTACCTTTAAGTTTCAGGTCAAATACATTTGGTTTAATTATATTTCCAACCCATCAGTTTCTTAAGAATTACTTCCCGTTCGGGGAAACCTAGTCACTTTCCCATAAGCTAGTCTGGGTCTCCTGTAGAGCAAGAAGCCGCAACACCATCATCTTTCAACAACTCGCCATTCAATTGAGACTGTCGCATTACCAACACCTCCTGTTTTGAAGATAGTATATCTTTATTGTTTCAACTGTTTTCTCCCTTCCTGCACCATAACATCAGAGAAGAGAAAGGTAAAAGGCCCTTCCAGGCCCAACCAAAGTACGTGAACATCTACAAAACGCCTCTCGCAGGGATGTCAGATAAAAAACTCAGAATGACTGAGAAAGCACATTCAGAAGAAAGCTTTACAGTGACTCCGCAGTGAGGGCCACATCAGTGACATTCTCTCCCAAGCCTGTCTCATCGGATACGCCTCTGCCTCCAGGGTTTTTCCTACCTCCCCGGCTCCCCAGCCGGCGGCTGAAGATACAGAGTAGGGCCTCTGCCAAAGAATGGGCTTTCGGAAACAGGACCTGAAGACTACTGCAGACCCTGAGAAATGGCTGAACCAAAACCACTACAGTAAGCCCCTGACTCCAAGTAGGGAACCATAATGGCCGCACTCATCCCCAACCCCAGGAAAGGTGGACATCTCACTCCTAGGATGCGGGGGCGACCACAGTAGGGGAAGCGAGGGTCAGGAGAACTGGAGAAAAGAGCTCCCAGTCAGTGCAGGATGACAGCGGGGAAGAAGCCCTGGACAACTGAGGCCTCCGTTCACACTTTCCCTTCTCTTCCTCTTCCCACCCCTTGTCCTATCCCCACCAGTCACCGATTACCGGTCGCCGCTCACCTGCCCGGGCGCGAGGTGCAGAAGCAGTACCGATCACGGAGCAGAGGCTCTGTCACTGCGGGAGGGGAAATCTTCAGCTGCAGAGAGGGGCGGGCCTAGACAGTCACGTGACCTCGAGCTCCGCCCCGCCGTCCCAGGCGGGCGTGATGCGTTTTGGGGGTTTATATTTTTGCGGATCGTTGGAACATTAAAGTTCTTGCGATTAGAGAAAAAAACACACAAAAAATCACAAAGACTACGTCGTAAACTGTAATGTAGCAGGCGGCGTGAAACAGGTTAAAGTGCATTGCTAAGGAAGTGACGTTTATGCTACGATCTAGGGACCGGAAATAGCGATAGCGTTGTCCCACAGTGGCTGGCCGGTGAAATCCCAGGTTTAATCCCAGGCGATCACATGATCTCAAAATTTGGATCGTGCTGGACGGAGGCCAAATTATCTGGCCGATTGTTAATTACGCTAGTCTTAAAAACATCTCATTAGTTTGAGTCTACCTCAGATTTCTTTACATTTAGAAGAACAATCTTTATAAAATCTTATTAGGAGACAGTGTTTGAAGGTCATTCTAGAGACTACCCACTGGAAGAACGGGGTCGAGAAAGGTAGATCTGGCTAAAGTGAGAGAAGAGAGGGAGGGGTGGAAAAATCCGGATTTTACCGCCAGGGCCTACCGGGCAAGCCCCACAAGTAGTGTCGTAAGGGATGGGAGGAGAAAGATGACGCGAGAAGCCACAACCCAGTAGGAAAATGGAGGTCGTGAAGTAGAGGGGGAAGGGTGCACGGAGAACAGCAGTGCGGCTGCGCGCGAGGCGGCCGGCGCGCCGGCGCGCAGAGGGGGCGGGGTGAAAGGTCACAGCGCGGCGGCGGGTCTGGCTGGCGGCGGCCGCGGGCGGGAGTCGGTTGCCCGGTGTGCACGTGTGGAGAAGCGGCGGCACAGCGCGGCGGCGGGAGACACTCCCGCCCCCTTCGGAGACGCAGGGCTGCGCTCGACTCCCGCGGCCTCCGTCATTCGCTCAGCTCCCTGCCCTAGGTGGGGAGGCCGGCTTGTGGGGGTTGAGTGGCCCGAACTGAGGGCGCAGAGAGCTCAGGGCGGCGACGACAACGGCGTTGATATCCGCGGTAACAACGGCCTCAGCAGGCGGGGAAGATGAAAGGGTGAGAAGGGCAGCCGGGCAGGGCCCGGCCAGCGGGGGGAGAGGGGCTGCGAAGGAGGGGAGAGACTCCGGGCGAAGACCCGGCGGAGGGAGATTTCTGGGATTCTCTCTGCTCAACGGAGGAGGCGGATGCTCGGCGCGGGCTCTTGGCGGGCTGAAGGGCCAGCAGGGGCAAAACGCGGGGAACGCAGGATGTCGGCCCGGAGGACGAGTGTGGGTTGAGCGGAGACTAGCAGCCGAGGGGGGCAACAGGGGAAAGCTCTTGTGAGGCTCCTTGGGCCTCCTACCTGGGAGCGGACGACTGAGCCACCCCCGGCCCGCCACTCCAAGTGGAGTGATCTGGTTGTCCTCTTTAGACCGAGGCTCAACGCTAGGAACTGCGGTCTTTGACACCTTTCAGTCTTATTTACACTTGAGAGCTGGACAGAACCTTCTGGAGGGAGAAGGAATTGGAATAAAGAGCATCGGATGAGTATTAAGAGCTAGTGACTCAACTGGATTTGGGTTGGGTCAGAGCGAGTGGAGGAGGGGGAGAGAGCGTGAGCTCTGTAGTGTTGGGGTGCCAAAATGTTTAAGGAAGTATTGCCGATCAGTAGGTGGAGCTATTGCTCCAGTAGTTTACTATTGCCCCCGTGCTGTGAGGGGGTTCTTGGTTACTCCTCAGAAGCTTTTTTCAGGTGATTAGAAAAATTAATACTCTTTCATAGTTTTCCTCTTGGATCAAATTAGGGTTTATATTGGTTCAACTCTTCCCATTTGGATGATGTCACCTTACTATTAAATTACATACTGTTAAAATATTAATTACGTAACAGTGTTTGAGAATATTTCCTAAATCAAAACCGTTTTGAAGCCTTCCTTTTATCAGTTTTAAAAGCTTTCTGAGATTTTTTTCTATTGTAGCTAGTCAAAGAATTGTAACTATGTTCGAGCTTCCAAACTGTTCAGCCTTTTGGGTATGAAATAAAAGTCAACTTTCGAAATAATCTCATGCTGCCTAAAACAAGGCTCTGAATATTATCTTGGTATGTATATGTGTGTGGGGTCGAAGAGGTCCAAGAAAGTTTAATTTGGCCTTAGGTCTGTAATATGATTCCCTGCTTTGATTTGCTTTAAATATTGGAAATCCATTCTAATGCTTAATTGTATGGTTTGCACTAAAATTTAGGAATAATGAATTTTTTATAGTACCTGCACTATTTCACGTCAAATTCTAAAGAGTTCCAATCAGGATATTAATTGAGGTATGGGAAGTATTTGTAGTATTAGAATCATGAACTAGAAAGTTTGGCTATTTTATATATGATCCAATATAATTTAGTGAGATTTTTCTTTTTTTTCCCTTTAGTATGGACGCTGTTTCTTACTCATTTTTGTATTCTCATCAGCGAGCAATACTTCTCTTGTTCTGTTAAGAGTACTAAAAATGAGGCTGAATAGTTCCCACGGTTGAGACTCTGCATGGATTTATAAAGGAAGGCCTCCAAGAAATTATTCTGGGTGTTTAGAGCCAAAATCCTTGGTCTAACTCTGTCTTGCTAGGGTGTAATGTTCTTTCTGATACCTAACTTGGCAATAGAAATGGGGTCAACCAATGATATTGTTCACAATCTTCCTTCAGTTAATACACTCATGAGGCAATTAGCTCTTTATTTAAAATGGTGTTTTATATGTGTAACAACATGATGGTAACAGATCCCGAGAAACGAGTAACTGGCCAAATTTTGAGAATGAAGAGTCCTTAAGTCTAGTTCCTATCACTTAAGATTGGGAGCTTAAAGTTGCGTTCCTCCTAATGGTAAATTTTTAAGATGATTTCACTATTCCTGTGAATAGTCCCTTTAACTTCCCAAATGAACTAACTCCCAGGTAAGATGGGACTTTAAAATGTTTTTCACTTCTAAGTCTTGATTTAAGGCACTGAACAAATGAAGATAATAGGCATTATTTGAAAGATTCTAAGATCCTTGAGTTCAAAGACTTGTATCATTATACACAAGGTGGTTAGCGTTATAGTCCTGACTCTTGAAGAACTTCTAATTCTAACTCAATCTACTATTTAAATGTTTTATATTGTTGCCTATATTCACTATCATTTTCAAACTTTTTAAAGTTACTATTTGATTTTTCTTCATATTTTTACTTAGTTTTTATTGGTAGTAGCAGGAAGACATTCCATTGTGTTGGCATGCATTTGCCTTTCCTCCGTAGGAAAGTAGATAAATTTCCAGTTTTTCATTACTGCATGTATTTATTTGCATGGTCTAGAAATTTGAGGTATATTACAAGATACTGTTTCCTTTTTATCTACTATTCCTCTCTATGGAAGGTGATATTTAAGCAAGAAGTCACAGCAATGACAGAGATGGCAATATAATTAGTATAATAGAAAGTAAAACTGAATTCATTTACCTTTCAATTGTAGCAAAGGGGTATAAATTCTAATAAAAATGTCTTTAACAAGGTGTGAATACATGCAAAGATGGGAAAGTAGATGACAATAATATAAGTATAGTATACAGAACAGTGTAGTTTACTAATTAAAATATTAAAATCAAAGATTCTGCAGTCAAAGGAATCTATGTTGAAGAACTCAGAATAATGATTATCTTTGATAGCACAAGGGAGTTTTCTGAAGTGCTAGAAATATTCTCTATCTTTACCTTGGATATTGATTGCATGGATGTATATGTATGTTTGAAAAATCATTGGACTGTGAACAAGATTTGTGCCCTTTACCATACAAATTCTGTACTTCAATAAAACAGGTTTTTTAAGGTTGTATTGCTGTTTTTGTTGGGGGACAGGCAGTGAGTCTGAAGGAGAATTCAGGAACCTTTGTAAACCTCCAATTTGTACTCCAAGCTTCTATGAAACCAATAATTTGTGGGATGTGGATGGAGATACTGGATTTTAAAATATTTTGTAATGTTCCTTGCTGTATTGAGATGAATTCACATAAAATATAACCTACCTGTACCATGATTTGTTTTAGAAAATCAATAAAATGACCTAACCAATATAAGGGAGAAATAAAGGGAAAATAAACTATAAGATTTCATTTTCAATAGGTAAATGACCAGGTACAACTACATCATAAGTCATGAGATTAGATGTTTGCATCTGTTTGTAAATAGCATCATTATATAATTTAGAAAGTAGATCTGTTACCAATACAGATGTGTGCACTGGTGACTAATGCAGTGTTGACATCAGTGTTGTGATTTTTTTCCCCAAAATCATGGACAGTTGTTGGTAAAATTCTGAACACATGAAGAATAATTAAGAATTTCTGGGTTGAAAAAGATTTTTAAAGGTTATCCGTATAAAGCATTATCTTTCAAAGATAGTGCTTTTGCTGGACCAAACTAACATCTGTATTAACTTTCACTTTGCTTACGTTTTCAATTTTGGCCTGTGGAAATCTTTTGACTTCTGATTTTCTCTTCCAGGTATTAGCTATGGCTTCCAGCTTTGTGCCATCTAAAAAGATAAAACTTCTCAATTCTTTATTTAAATACCTTTTTTTTTTTTTAAGCGCAGCCTACAGAAACCATTAAATACCAGTTGCAACTGATAGAAACTTCCTTTTCATCATAGAAATGAAAATTGTGTGTATTACAGTTTAATAACTACAAAATTATGTAATTGTCCTATCATGAACACTGCTTTCTCTTGATCTGATCTCTTCCATCAGTTTCTATATGCATTCACTGCCTAACTTATTGGGAAAATGTTAGTCCTGTCTAATACAGTAGTGACTAGCTACATTTGGCTGTTGAGCAGTTGATATGTGGTGTGTGTTACTGACAAACTAAATTTTAAATTTTAATTACAATTTTAAATTTAAAAACTGATACTCAAAGTTGTTGGACAATTTTTTGGTATGTTTGGAACAATGTGGATATGTGAATCTACTATAAATTTTGTGAAATGTAAATATAAATAAAATATTTGAGAGGAAAATTAGCATCTGAATTGAGATATGCAGTGTAATACACACTGGATTTTTAAAAGACTTGGTATAAAAAAAGATTTTTTAAAAAAGGGAAATTAATAATTTCTATTTTGATTACACGTTGAATTGATTTCATCTGTTTTTTGCCTTGTTAATGTAGGTACTAGAAATTTTTTAATTACATCTGTGACTCTAATTGTATTTATTTTGGACAGTGCTGGACTAGACTCTGAAAATAAAAATTGTGTAAAACATGATCTTTTTCCTCAGGATCCAATTTTCAGATGGAGTTTCTAAATAGTAAATGTGCAGTTTGTGGGCCAACAGATAGTGTATGACTGGTTATGCCTCTGATGAAGGATTCTGAGGTCACTCTTGGTTTTAGATTAAAATATTGTAATCCACTTACTTTGTCTGCTATGGATGGAGAAGGGATAAATTGGAAGTATGCATTTGCCTTTACTGAGCTAGGGTGATCTGTAATTCTGCCTCTATCATGGCTGAAGCTGTTAGTAGAAGACCCTTGTTTTTGAAGTCCAGAGGCTTTTTCTCAGTCCTCGATAGTATGGCAGTAAATGCTTGTGTATAAAACTACTTGATACACATTCTTATTTCTTTTGGATAATTCCCTAGAAGTGAATTTTTTGGATCAGAAGGTGCTGGCATTTTAAAATCTCTGATATTTGTTGCCAATTGACCTCTAGAAAGATAGTGGCAGTTCATACTGCCAATGGTGTGTGAGTGCCTTTTTCTTCTCCAAGGGCTAATGGGGAAGGGGAGGGGCACTTGCAGAAAATAAGGAAATGGAGGAAGATGTTTCATCCATCAGTGGTATAAATTACCTTTTTCTGGGATGAGTAGCATACGTTGAGCATTTGTAAAATGATTTCTTTACAGGTTGGATTTGGGGACATACTCACTTAATAGTCTTAACTCTTAATTTTACTTTGCTGGTTAGATGATAAATGGTATTTCTCTCCCCACCTTTTTTTGTTACTGTTAATTTGATTACTTAGGTTGGACATTTCCCACTTTTACTGGCCATTTGTATATCTTTGCGGCTTACCTATTACTTGTATAGCTTATCAATTTGGATATTGATTGTGTTTTGACTTCAAATTACAAAACAGTCAAATATAGTATTTAGAAAATGGGGTTGAGACATTCAAATTAGTGAATATTGTCAGAGTGATGCCAGTTTAGGACCTAGAACATGAGAAGAAATTTTTTACAGAGCTTGCTAAACTAGTGTAAGCAAAGAGAATTGTACTTAGCAGCATTTTAAACATTTATTTCTCTTTCCAGAAAACTAAAATATATTTAAATATATACTTGGATTCCCCCCCATCTGTATAGATTGTTATTCATAGCATAATTTATTTTCATAAAGGAGACTTATTTTTAATGCAAAAAACATTGAACTAAAAGCAACCACGTTTTATAGTTCAGTGTGCCATTAACAATAGTTAGCAGTAGGGTCTCTAGTAGGTTTTTTTTACCTCTGGGAGTTGGTTTCTTTGTCTTTAAAGAGAACAGCTTGAACCTGAACAGGAACAACTAAAGGTTGAAATTCATGTGCCCTTTCTAGTCTGTTGATAATATTTTATCAGTATTTAATCTGCTGATAGCTTTGATGAATTTTCAGATTGCCAAAAAAAAAGTGGTATCATTGACTATTAATATCTACCATGACTGCTATGGCATGTGTGTCACTCGTTTGCCATCCCTGGTTTCTTATCAGCTGTAACTTTTCTGTGATACCAAGAAACAAAAGTTTGGAATCATGGGGCATATTTGAACTGTTCTCTTTTAAGTCGCTTTCTTCATTTTGCTCTTGTGTCTGCCTTTTGAGACCTGCTCTCCCATCCCTCCCCCTCATGGCACTTTTACTTTTTTTTTTTTAATAGGTACCTAATACCAGACCATAGGTTCTCAATCCCACAATAGCTCTAAGATAGCACCCATAGTCTACTAATATATTTATAGGTATAGTATCTTTAGTTTACTAATGAAAAAACCATTACAGAGGTGAATCAAGAAGGCAAGGAAGCTCAGTGAGTTCTGGAATTTTTGAGTAGCTTTATATGGCCAAAAACTGATGGGAGAGAGGTAGGGTGAGGCCAGTGGCCATACGTAGGTGATGAGGGCTTTATTTGCAGTGCTATTCAAATTTCATTTGGCAGATTATATGCAGCTCTTAAAAGATCTTAAGCATTAGAAATAAAGTGATCATATTTGTATTTTCAAAAGATTATTCTGAGTGTGTTGTGATGGCTTTGTCTCCGTTCTAGTCTTATTTCCCTTAATTAAGCCATTAGAATTTGTGTTGAAATGATGCTCTGAAGCATACTGCTTAGAGAAGGGATATAGGTAAAAATAGGTTATGAAGATATTTGGCGAGCAGAATTAACAGGGATTAAAATGGGATGTAAGAGTACATCTAAAACTAAGTTTTTTATATTGGATGGGTGATGGGACTATTCCTAAAAATAGAGAATAGAGATATGTGTTCCAATTTCCTATAGAGGATGATGAGTTCAGTTTTCAATGTGTTGAATTTGAGATTCCTGTAGAGATAACTAGTAAGCAGTTGGGAATATGTGTTTGGATTCAGAGATTTGGAAGTAAAAACATTTAGGAGGTAGTAAGGGAAAAGCCATAGCTGGGAAGGAGTTCTCTTAATTGAATGTATGGATGGATGATCACAGAACATTTTTTCAAAGGATAATTTGGTTATTTTCAGGTTATTTAAGTTATTTCATTTCAGGTTATTTAAGTAGGTTATATCTGATGTGTGTTTAACACTTCTAGTATCCCAGCAAATAATTGCTGAGATTTTTGCACACTTTATTCTTGCACTCACACAGCTTGCAGAGCTAATCCACTCACCACCACTTTTTTGATACTTGTAAAACCTCTAGAATAGTGAGTCTCAAGGAGGGTCACACCTTCCCCCCTGCGAATCTGGTAATGTCTGGAGACATTTTGGGTTGTCATAATGGGGTGGAACGGTTAGTGGGTAGAGGCTAGAGATGATGCTGAATATCGTACAGTGCTCCACCACAGAGCCCCTCACAACCAAGAATTATCCAGCCCAGAGAGAATATCAGTAGTACTAAGATTGAGAAACTGCTCTAAAATCTAGATGAGAGAAAGCCCATCAGTTAAATTAAAGGCCTAGAGATTCTTGGACTTACTGGGAGTAATTCATCAATTCCTTGAAATATTTGAGGTCCTACCCTAAGTTCTATAGTTCAGTAGAAGAGGTAAGGTATAAAAATAAATGCTTAGAATGGTACAGAGATATTGTGCCTAGGAAGGGTACAAACAGTATAATATAGATGAGGTGGAAATCTCAGCGGGATGACAGGTTAAGATTTCTTGAACAATTAGTATTTAAGCTGTGCTTTGATAAATGCTCAGTGGACTTGTAAGTTAAAGGAATTTATCTTTTATGTGATTTATTTGAGTGTAGAACCAGATTAATGCTAGCTAAGGTAATTACCTACTCTAAGCCCAAGTTTTATGCAAATCCCTTTTATCATTAGTATACCTTAGATAAGTGTTTCAGGTTTGGTATTTCTCTCAACCTTGAGGAGTAAAAAGGACTCCTTTGAGGGGAGTCATGGGTGGCTGATCTTGCACTATAATGGTAATGTGTAGACATAGGCCTGGTTCTGGCTTTGTTGATAATTGGCTGTATAATTTACAGGTACATCTGTCTCTGGGCTTCAGTCCCATCATCTGTGAAATGAAGGGGAATGGACCCAGTGGCTTCCAAGTTCCCTTCCAGATCAAACACTCTGCACAAGAAATGACCAAGCAGTTAAAATTTTGTGCTGAGGTGTACTCAGTACTCATTTAAAATATAAATGGTTAGGCTTTAAGTTTTATGCAGTTATTCATTTTCTCTTCAGTGTAACTTAAAAAGTCAGACCTTATAGAGAAAGGCCTACTTTTGTGTAGTCATATCTCCATCTTGTGGCCCTTCAGAATATTGCCACTAAATTTTGTTTTTATAATTATGGGCATAATTGACATTACTTTTAATAGCTTAAAAACATTTGAGTGCTTATTATCTGATGTTGCTGTGCCAAATACTTAATATGCATTATCTCATTGTGACACAGTGTTTGTTTTGAGCCACAGGTAAAGTTTTGCTGCTACCACAGGGGCACCTAGTTAAGCATTTGAATTTCCATTCAGGTCATGATCTCCTGGTTCGTGAGTTCAAGCCTCATATCAGGCTCTACACTGACAGTGCAGAGCCTGCTTCGGATTCACTATCTCCCTCTCTCTGACTCTCTCCTGCTTGTGTGCATGCGCTCTCTCTCTCTCAAAATAAATGAAAAAAAAAAAAGGTTTTCTGCTACCATATTTTAAGTGCAAAGATGGTATGAGATTTGACAGAGTAACAGATTCATCTTCTGGTGCTGATACAAACAAATAACTAACAAGCTGTATAAAGTAGGAGGCCAGTAGCTGTGTTCCAAATCTAAGGACTTGATATACAAGGGCACTTTTGCTATATCATTCACCATCCTCCTCCCCCTTTTAGATCTTATTCTAAAATCTTTGGTATGAAGAAACATTGGGGTTTGTTACGGATTTGAAAAACAAAAAAATAACGTGTCACATGAATTTACTTGAGCCAAAAGAATAATTCAGTTTGTTTAATTACTACTATATTCAGTTTTTTACAGTTAGGGTTATAAACTAGTGCCAACAGGAACCCAGGAACAGGCAGATAAGGTAAATGAGTAAAAAAAAAAAAAAAAAAAAAAAAAGGCCAGAAATGTAGGCTTTATGTAAAAGCTTCTGATTTAAATATTAGCAACCAACTTAAATTAAAAACAAACTGTTGAGTCTACTAGATGTAGCAGATTTGACTTTTAGTCCAGGAATTTGAGGCTTATCTACAGAATAGAGGTCCTAAACTGATAAATTAAGATAGTTTGTGTTGTTAAATTACATTGAAATCTTACCTGAAGTAAGTAAACAGTGTAGTGATTAAAAACCATTTTTCAAGAGTCAGGCTGATTTGAATTTGAGACTAGCTCTCAATACTAGCTATAGTGTAATACACTGTTAACTTACATAAGGAAAATGATTCCATATTTTATGTGAAATCCACTTCTCTGTGACCGTTAGCCTCTTTTTCCCTCACTGGAATACTTGGATATGGAAATTTACACATATGCAGTGCAGTGGGAAGTTTATTAACTTAGGTGGGTATTAAATTTGTGTGGTTGATATAAGAAGCTTTAATCATTAAAGATTCCATGGTGGGATGTGGAAATCTGAGTTTTTAACTGGCAAGGTGATTCTGGTGTATAGCCAGGTTTGGAATCCGTTCTTGGATTTTGTGACACTACTTCTCCAGACCTTATCCCTCCTCTCTTGAAAATTGTTTCTCAGACTTCTTCATGGGCTCCTGTTCGTTTACCCCTAAAGTTCAAGTATTTTTTTTAGTAGTTGTGGTTTTAAATGTTCTAATTCACTATGATACTTTTTTTGAGGAAGGGAAAGAAAGTGTGCATGAGCAGGAGAGGTATAGAGAGAGGGAGAGAGAGAATCCGAAGCAGGTTCCTTGCTGTTAGTGCAGAGCCCATACAGGGCTCTGTCTCATGAACCATGAGATTGTGGCCTGAGCCAAAATTGAGAGGCAGACGCTTAACTGAGTGAGCCACCTAGGTGCCCCTCACTATGATATTCTTGGTAATGTGATATGTTCACATAATCAGAGCATGTATATTATGCAGTATTTTTATTCCAGGAAATAACTCTCAAAGTGATGTGTTACAAAAGGGGATTTTTCCTTATGAGTTAAATTAATGGAAAAACTCTGCATGCATTCCCTCTAGTATCTGTTTTTATCTACCTAATATCAACATTGCTTCTAATCACATTAGGTAGCATTTAAACTACATTATATAGGGGCGCCTGGGTAGCTCAGTTGGTTAAGCGCTGGACTTCGGCTCAGGTCATGATCTCACAGTTCATGAGTTAGAGCCCCTCATTGTACTCTGTGCTGCTCAGATGGAGCCTGGAGCCTGCTTCAGATTTTGTGTCTCCCTCTCTCTGCCCCCCCCCCCAAAAAATAAATATTAAAAAAATTTTTTTAACTACATTTTGTAAATAATTTTTCAAATGATAAATCTTACCAAAACAATGTTTGATAGTAGTTTTAATGGGGAAAAAAAATAATGTCAGAACATGTAGGCCATTTACACCAAAAGTAAAGACTGTATAACAGACTATCCTGAGACTTACGAATTTATAAGAGGAAGCCTATACCAGAATGGAAGGCTCATTTTCATCCAGCTCTCATTCAGCTTTTCTGCAAACTGGAGGCTTGGTACAGCTGGCAGTTGAGGGGTTGTGGTTGTTAAAGGTTTGAAATTCTTGCCTTTTACTGTTTTTCAAATAGAGAATAAAGCATCAGATACTTTCTGCTATGAGTTTTAGTATCAAAATTAGTGTTCTTTCTTGGACAGAGTTGGCTACAAAACTTAACATAAATGCAAAATATTACAGCTTGTAGTTCCTTATGTAATAAGTAACGTATGTTTGTTTTATTTTTTGTTACGGAAATTTTCAAACATCTTCAAAAGTAAATAGTGCATTGAGCCCTCAATGCATTCAGTTCCAATGAATAATATTAATTCTCATGTTCTTTCATCTTTTACTAGTAGTTTCCCTTTTTCGCTGGAGTACTTCAAAGGAAATTCTTGACATACTATCCCATTCCATCTGTAAATACTACTGTATGAATCTTTATCATGGAAGGACGTTTTTAAAAAAGTAATTCTAGGGGCGCCTGGGTGGCTCAGATTCTGTGTCTCCCTCTCTGACCCCCCCCCACCCCTGTTCATGCTCTGTCTCTCTCTGTCTCAAAAATAAATAAACGTTAAAAAAAAAAATTAAAAAAAAAAAAGTAATTCTAATACTGTTACATCTAATATCATCTTAAGATCTGACACCCAATCTGTATTTGCTTTTTCTCATTTGTCTTGTAAATGTCTTTTTCAAATCAAAATCCAAAAAGGTCCACACGTTTTCATTGGCTGAAATATCTCATAATCTTTTTTTTTTAATTTTTAGTGTTTATTTTTGAGAGAGAGAGACAGACAGAATGTGAGTGGGGGAGGTACAGAGAGACACGGCAACAAAGAATCCAAAGCAGACTCCAGGCTCTGAGCTGTCAGCACAGAGCTTGATGTAGGGCTCGAACTCAAGGACCACAAGATCATGACCTGAGCCAAAGTCAGATGCTTAACTGATTGAGCCACCCAGGTGTCCCTTTATCATCTCTTAATCTGACAGTTCCTTCTTCTTTTTTAAAAAACAAAGTTACTTTAGAATAGTTTTTAGCTTTACATTTATGAAGATGATACTGAGAATTTCCAGTTCCCCCTATAAGTAACAGTTTACACTAGTATGGTACACTGTTAGAATGAAAAGGGAAGCCAAAAGTTGGGCAAAAATAGTTGCAAATTATATATCTGATAAAGGGCTTGTCCCCAAAATATATAAATATAAATAAATATATATATATATGATATAAAGAACTCTTACAACTCAGTAATCCAGTATAAAAATGGGAATTCTTTTATTAATTAATGTTAAAATTGTAGGTTTATTCTCAGGCCTAGACCGGGGACAAAATACTTAAATAGACATTTCACCAAAGAAGGTGTACAAATGGCTAATAACCATAAAGAAGGATGTTCTACAGTATTAGTCATTAGAGAAATGCAAATCCAGTGAGATAATTACACTAGTAAAATGGCTATAAAGAGACAATAAAAAGTGTTGGTGAGGATGTGGAGAAACTGTTATTGGTAGGGATGCAAATGGTGCAGCCACTTTGGAAAACAGTTTAGCAGTGTTTTCCATTACTACCATAACAAATTACTACAAACTTATTGGCTTAAAAGCGCAAATCTGGGAGCGCCTGGGTGACTCAGTCGGTTGAGCATCCGACTTTAGCTTAGGTCATGATTTCCTGGCTTGTGAGTTCGAGCCCCGTGTCAGGCTCTGTGCTGGCAGCTCAGAGCCTGGAGCCTGCTTCAGATTCTGTGTCTCCCTCTCTCTGTCTGCCCCTCTCCCACTTTCTCTCTGTCTGAAAAATAAAAATTTAAAAATTTAAAAAAAACCCCACAAATCTGTTACCTTGTTCTTGAGGTGAAAAGTCTGAAATGGGTTTTACTGAGCTAAAGTCAAGGTATTAGTATGAATGGTGATTTTAAATAGTACCCCCACCCCCATTCATGTTTATTTGGAACCTTGGCACATGACCTTATTTAGAAATAGGGTTTTTGCAGATGTAATTAAGATGGTCATACTTGATTAGGGTAGGCCCTAAATCTGATGGCCATTGTCCTTAAAGGAAGAGGAGGCGGGGCACACATGCACAGAGCACCATGTGAAGATGGAGAAACGCATTAGTTGTTACTGTCACAAGCCAGGAAACATCTGAGGCCACCAGGAGCTGGCAGAGGCAAGGAATTCTGTCCAGTCCAAATCCAGAGAGCATGGCCCTGCTGGCCTGATTTTGGATTTCCAGATTCTGTAACTTCCATAGAATAAATTTCTTGTTTTTTGTTTTTTTTTTTTTAACGTTTATTTATTTTTGAGACAGAGAGAGACAGAGCATGAACGGGGGAGGGTCAGAGAGAGAGGGAGACACAGAATCTGAAACAGGCTCCAGGCTCTGAGCGGTCAGCACAGAGCCTGACGCGGGGCTCGAACTCACATACCGCGAGATCGTGACCTGAGCCGAAGTCGGACGCTTAACCGACTGAGCCACCCAGGCGCCCCTAAATTTCTGTTTTAAGCCATCGAGTGGTAATTTGTCAAGGTGGCTTTAGGAAATTAATACAACATTGTGTTTCTTACAGAAGTTCTAGAGGAGAATCCATTTTCTTGCCTTTTCAGCTTCTGTAGGCCACCTGCATTCCTTGTTTTGTGGCCCTTCATCTTCAAAGCCAGCAGTGTAGCATCTTGAAATCTCTTGCTTTTGCTTCTGTTGTCTTATACTTTGAAGGACCTCTGTGATTACATTTTGGGCCTACCCAGGTAGTCCTGGTTAATCTTCCCATCTCAAGGTATTAGTCACATCTGCAAAGTGCGTTTTCCATGTAAAATAACATAGTCAAGATTGCTAGGATTGGAACATGGACATACTTTGGGGGTTGTTATTCTACCTACCAAAGGCAGTTTCTTTAAAAAGTTAAGCATATTTGCCATACAACCCAGCAATCTCATTTCTAGGTATCTCCAGAGAGAAAGTAAATTTATGTCCACACACAGACTTGTATGCAATACTCATAACAGTGTAATTTATAATGGCCCATGAAGTAAATATTATTAAAATGGCCATCAAGTGGTGAATGCCTAAGCAAAATGAGGTATATTCATACAATGGAATATTGTTCAACTGCTGACACATTACATCATGGATGAACCTCAGAAACACACTACATGAAAGAAGTGCAGTGCAAAAGATCATGTTTATTGTATGATTCCATTTATATGAAATGTCCAGGAAAAACAAATCTATAGAAAGAAAGTAGATTTAGTGACTGACTTTGGGTAGGAAAGGACATTTGCTTCAGATTTGCACAAGGGGTTTGGGGGGTGTGATGTGAATGTTCTAAAGCTGAATTGAGGTTATGGTTGCACATGTCTGTAAATAGTCTAAAAATCATTGAATTGTGCGCTTAAAATAACAATTTCAGGGGTGCCTGGGTGGCTCAGTTGGTTAAATATCCAACTCTTGGTTTTGGCTCAGATCATGATCTCAGGGTTTGTGAGTTTGAACCCTGCGCTGGGCTCCACACTGACAGCATGGCACCTGCTTGGGATTCTTTCTCTCCCTCTCTCTCTCTGCCCCTCCCCTGATTCACCGTGCTTGCTCGCTCGCTCGCTCTCTCTCTCTCTAAGCTTTAAGGGAAAAAAAAAAAAACCCATGAATTTTATGGTTTATAAATTATACCTCAAGGCTATTTAAGAGAAAAATGGGGGCACCTGGGTGGCTCAGTCAGTTAATTAGTGTCCAACTTGGGCCTGGGTCATGATCTTGCGGTTCGTGAGTTTGATCCCTGCATTGGGCTCTGTGCTGACAGCATGAAGCCTGGAGCCTGCTTCAGATTCTGTGTCTCCCTCTCTCTCTGCCTGTCCCCCACTTGAACTCTGTCTCTCTCAAAAATAAATAAAACATTAAAAAAAGTAAGATGTAAAAGGTAGGAAGGGGCCTCAGATTATTTGCAGTATACTAGCTTACAAAGGACATGTGTCCATAATACACTTGAAATCTACTTTTTTTTAATGGGCAAAAGATTTGAACAGCTCCTTTACCGAAGAAATTCTGCCAATGGCAAAGAAATACATGAAATAATGCATAATAATAACAACATCATTTGTTACTTAGAGACATGCAAATTAAAACCACAATGAAATGTCACTACACACCCATTAGAATAGTGTAAATTTTTAAAGGTTGACAGTGCCAAATTCTAGATGCAGAACAACTGGGACTCTGATACATTTATAACCAGTGTTACCTCTCTTTGGTATTTATTCAGAAGCAATTAAAAATTTATGTTCAGGGGCGCCTGGGTGGCTCAGTCGGTTAAGCGGCCGACTTCAGCTCAGGTCACGATCTCGCGGTCCGTGAGTTCGAGCCCCGCGTCAGGCTCTGGGCTGATGGCTCAGAGCCTGGAGCCTGCTTCCGATTCTGTGTCTCCCTCTCTCTCTGCCCCTCCCCCGTTCATGCTCTGTCTCTCTCTGTCTCAAAAATAAAAAAAATAAAAAAATAAAAATTTATGTTCACACAAGAACCATAGAGAAATGTGTATAACAACTTTATTCATAATCACCAATAACTCTAAACCTAAATGCCTTTCAACACAAGGATAAACCATAGTATATCCATACTATGGAATATTATTTAGCAATAACAAGGAATGAACTGTTGATAAAACAGTGTGGTAAATGTCAAAAGCATTATGTTGAATGAATGAAATCAAGCAAATGGCTATGTATTATGTAATTCCATTTAAGTGACATTCTTGAAAAGGCAAAGATATGGGGAACAGAAAACATTAATGGTTGTCTAGGACTGGTGGTAAAATTGAACTAGAGAGGGTCATGAGAGATTTTGGGGGTGATGTATCTATATCTTGAAAACTATCATTATACATGTTGTAAAAAGTAGAACTATACAGGAAAAAAGCGGATTTAATTTTATGTAAACTTTAAGACATGTTATTAAGTTTATTTGGGGGGGGGCGTGGTTAAGCAGAGAGAGGGAAAGAGAATCCCAAGCAGGCTGTGCATGGAGCCCAACACATGGCTCATCTGACAAAAGGTCATGACCTGAACCAAAATCAAGAGTCAGACAGACACTTAACTGACTGAGCCACCCAGGGGCCCATAATACTTTTTAAAAGCTGAGAATGAAAGTTGATCCCTCCCAAAAGGCTTGAAAAATAAAGAACAACTAATAGTTGTTACATACAGAAAATTTGCAAGCTGGTGGATTGGAATAGACTACATCAATAATTATATTAAGTCTGGACAGACCAGATACTTCAGTTGTCAAGTGCTTGCTTCGGCAGCACATATACTAAAATTGGAACGATACAGTGAGGATTAGCATGACTCAATGTGATGACATTTTCCCTTTTTTCTTTCATGCTATTTTAATAAGTAAAAGTAATACATGTACATTGCATAATATTTGAAGAATTATGTAAAAAAATATACTCCAGTTGTCAAATTAGAGGAACGAAACTCTATAGTATATGCTGTGCACAAAAGAAACTTTAAATATAAGGATAAAGAGAGGTTGAGAGTAAAAGATGGTAAAGATACATGATGCAGCATTGATTAGAAGAAAGTAGTATGTCTGTATTGATGAATAGGGTAGACTTTAAGACAGGGAATATTACAGCAGTTAATCAACTCATAACAGTCCCAAATTTATGCCCTTAGTAATATAACTTGAAAATACATGAAGCAAACATTGACAGAACTGAAGAGTAAGAAGGAACACTTTGAAATTTTGTTCAAGACTAAACATAATCTTGATTGATAAGAAAGCCTATCAGGAATATAAAGAAATAAAAACAGGTTTGTCAGAATAAGCTTTCTTGGGGGTATCATTTAAATAAAGATTTAAAGGAGGTAAGAGTAGTAACCTGCAGCTAAGGATAAAGAGGCTATCGACATAGAAAGCTGCAGGTGACACAGATTTTGGGAAGATCAGAGATCTGGTTTTGGATATGTTTAATTTGAGGTGTCTACTACAGATGCTTTGGAGTTCAGGAGTGACCTTTAAGCCAGAGAGAGATTTGGAAGATGGCAGCATTAAAGCCATAAGATTATGATATTGTCAACCTAGAGAATAAGTGTAGATAGAGAAGACCGGCAAGTACCATCTTGATGTGCAAGCTCCTCATAAAATTGATTCTCCTTCCTCTCCAATCCCAGCTTCCACATTTACACAAAGCACACTTTTTTTTTTAACTTTATTTATTTATTTTGAGAGAGAGAGCGAGCGTGAGTGTAAGAGGGGCAGAGAGAGAGGGAGAGGGAGTCCCAAGCAGGCTCCATGCTATCAGGGCAGAGCCTGGCGCAGGGCTCAGTCTCACAAACCTGGAGATCATAACCTGAGCTGAAATCAAAAGTCAGACACTTAACTGACTGATCCACCCAGGCGTCCCTCCCCCCCCCCACTTTTTTTGTAATTTTATGGTTTTATTAACACAAATGCGACATGCACATAAGCTATCTATTCATTTTCGTTGCTGCACAGCTTGGCTTTGGGATTGGTGGCTCCGATGGCCAGCTGGCTACTCTTTCCCCAATGGCTTTGTGGCTCTTGGGGGAGACATTGTAAGCAGTCTCTGCACAATTAAGATTTGTTGCCCATCAACAAGATTTGTTGCCCTTCAAGCTCCTTGACATTGTGACCTAGGAGCTTCCAGAAGCTACTAGGCAGCATGTGCTCTGTTTTCTTATTGCCCCCATTAGCAGTGTTGGGCAGCAGCATCTGGCCCTTGCACCCTATTGTCAGTGCTTCTGAGTTTCTGCCAGTTGCGCTTAATTTTGACACATCAGCTGACTGGCGCTGGATGAACTTCTTGGTCCGCTTTTTAAGCGTCTTGGGCTTCACCAGAGGCCACCAGAGGGTGGCCATGATGCCAAGTAGGAGATGGCTGCCACCTCTGCAGGCAATGCATTGGTGAGGAAGACTGTCACAGAGTACACACAGTAAGGTTTGTTTTACCAAATCAGACTGTCTGTAGTTTGGAGAATACATCGTTGCTATTTTGTTCATGTTCTATGCTCTCCTTAGAATTCATTTCTTACCCTCCTACAGAACAAACTCTTAAGTCACCCTTCACATCTGTTTCCAGGATCACTTTTATTCTAGTATTACTTTTGTACTGTGTGCAAGTGCTATTACTAAGATACTGTGTTTCATATATATATATATATATATATATATATATATATATATATATACATAATTATGTATGTATGTGTAATGTATGCATATATGTAATGTGTGTTAATATATGTGTGATCAATATATACATATACCTGTATTTCCTACTAGGTATAAACTCCTTTGCATTCCAGGTTTTAGCACATAGGTGTTCAAATATTTATTGAAATAGACCCGGTTTATGCTTTGAATAGGCAACTATTATGTTCATTAAAACTTTAGAAAATTTCAAATTCACAGAATTCATGAAACCTCTGTTTAATTTTCTAATAGAGACTTTGGAATTCCTTTTGACTTACTTTAGAAGTTCTTTTCACTTCTAAATCTTATTGTGTGCAGTCATGTTCTCATTTTCTTAACATTTCTGCATAGCACTCTATGCTTTTGATACACGTTCTTTGCTAAATTATAAATTGCTATTACTCTTGATATATTTAGAATATCCACATCTTAAAATAATTCAGAGCTGAGTGGTCAAGATTACAGAAATATTACATTTCAATCAGACATATCATGTTCATGAAAGTTAAACTGTATTTGAAGGTGAATTTTGCTGACAAAGTTATATTTAATAGATGCTTAAACAGCCACCAAACGATATTCATAGTATACCAATTCTGTTTTGAAGTGTGTACACACACACACACACACACACACACACACAGAGAAAAGTATAGGGAGACTATATACATCAAACTTATTTCTAGTAGTCTTACAGGATTTTCACTTCCTGAGTAATTTCTATGGTGATGGACTTTTTTTTTTAATCAAGACATGCTATTTATTTATTTACTTGATTAGACAGGGAAAGATTAAGCTGGTGTTCCCTAATGATTTAATACAGTGTTCTGTATTTAAGCTTTTTCTGCCTACTCTGATGGAAACTTTTTTAGTAGTTAACTTTTATTTGGTTTAATTCTAGCACATTGTACCATAACCACCTTTTCCTTTTGTATGAAGTCAAGAAATACCTGGTTGTTATTTTAAAAATTATAAAGATGCTTGAAGTGTGGTGATTACCTAGAAATCATTCTTTTTTTTTCTTTTAAGTGTTTATTATATGTATGTATGAATTTATTTATTTTAATCTCTGCACACAATGTGGGGCTCAAATTCACAACTCCAAGATCAAGAGTTGCATACTCTTCCAACTGAGCCAGCCAGGCGCCCCACCTAGAAATCATACTTAAACTTTGAAAAACACGTGGTCTTTCACTATAATTTAGGAGGTTGGCTTCCTAGGTTACGTTTTTCTTTATTGTTTACTATTAGACTTCATAATGTAGTTTTTCAGTGATTGTTTTAAAATACGGAGACTGACTCTTTGATTGCAATACTCAATTTGGGGTGTTATACTCAGTGAAAGAGTAGCATTCTGCTAAGTGAAATAAGCCAGCCAGACAATGGTATTGCTTACATGTGAAATCTAACAACAAAAAAATCAAACTCATAGAAACAAAGTAGATAAGGGGTTGCCAGGGTGGGGGGAATAGGAAGAGGTTGGTAGAAAGGTATAGACTTTCAGCTATAAGGTGAATAAAGTCTGAGGATCTAATGTATAACAGGGTGACTATAGTTGATACCACTGTGGGTATAATTGAAACTTGCTAAGAGAGTAGAACTTAAATGTTCTTACCAAAAAAAAAAAAAAAGTGATAGTTGTATTAATTATGGGAGGAATCCTTTTTCTAGAAAAAAGAATAGTGTAGGTAAGATGTGATCCCTGTATTTTAATGTTCTGTACTTTACAGCATAACACTATCTACCAGTAAAAAACCTGAGTGGTAGATGGTGGTAAGTGAGCCGAAGTAGGTTTTAATTAGAAGAGGACTTAGGGTGAAATGTTATTTCCTTCAGCCTTAAAGAAGACAAAGCCAGGGTGTGCTTTTATGAAGAGGGGAGTTGTTCTTAGGGAGATAAAACCTAGTTAAAGAACACCTGAATCTCACAGAGGGAAGTCATTTTAGTTATAAAATACTTAGGCCATTTACCCATATTTAATTATATGTCTAAAATTGGAAAAGAGTGTAACAGAGAAATCTCTATTTTTTACTGTGGTGTTGGCCTCTTAATAATTTGTGTGGCCACTAAGAAACTGTGTGCTCAGATCTTAAGAAAATATCAAGATACGCAAGAGTGGTTGCACAGTAAGTAATAAAAATGAAATAATTGAGGCAGGAAGGCTAAAGTTCCAAATGAGCATAATGGTCTGTAGTAAAGTTTTTGTGTTATTAAGAACTATAATTTATTCATACTTTCTGATAATCTGAATTGTAACATTTCAGAGAATAGTGTTTTTAAAATTATACACAATTAAAAAAAGTTTTTTTTAAAGATTGTATGTTTAAGTATAATCTTTATACCCAACATGGGTCTTGAACTTACAACCCCAAGATCAAGAGTTGAATGCTCTACCCAGTGAGCCACCCAGGCGCCTCTCACAATTCTGACTACACGTTTTTTGTAAATGCTTTAAAGCTTTTTCTGTATATTAACAAAAGCTATTTTATTATATGTTATATATATTTAGATTGTGCCCCTCCCTCCCCCCCCCCCCAAAAATAGTATATCAATGTTTTTGTGGTAATAAGATAAACATATCATGCATGCTTTATTTAATCAGTTCCCTGCTGAGGACACTTAGTTGTTTTTGTTTTTGTTTTTTTTTTTTTTAGCCATTTTAGAAGTGTGAAGATTAACATTCTCATTTAGTTATTTCTCCCAGCAGTTTTCAAAACCTATGTACATATGATGCAAATGATCAATTAGGGTGTGTTGTCTGTACTTCCCTGCTGTTGACTAATGCCATTGTGATCTGGAATTAGCACCCAGTGCGTAGGACCCTCATTATCTAGCTGCTTGGTTGACATCAGATTGTTTTATTTTTCAACTCATTTTTATTTCAGTTTGATCTTCTTTTCTTTAAAGGATTTTATCATCTACTGTTGTGGTTTTTAAGAAGGCCAATAATGCATGTAAGCAACTCCACTAATGATACTGCTAGTGGTAATAGGAAGAAATAATATGCGTAGATGCTGTTCAGGTTTGTCTTGTCACATTTGATCAACCTTTAGCTTATGGTGGAGAAATGGACTTGAGCTATTAAAAAAATCCTTTTGTTGACAGAATTATAGGCAAAACAACTTTTTTACTATGAGCCTGAATCATTTTAGATTTAATTCCTTTTCCCACAGAACCAATTGTTTTGATTACATAATGGTTTTTCAGAAATGCTACCGTAGCATTCTTGATAAGTAGTTTTCAGATAGATTCCCCCCTCTCCCCTTTCCTTTGTTCCACTGCCATAGATTCTACCTCTGAATCTGTGGGGTGTGAGGTCTAGGAATCTGGATTTTGAATACCACCCCATGTAACTGATGTAGTGGTTCCTAGTTCAATGTATATAATTTTTGTCCATTTGGATTATTTTTCAGAATAAATTTCTAGAATAGACTTGGACAAAGATGTACCTTTCAGGTTTTTGATACATAGTACTAGATTGTGTTCCAGAGATACTGTATCTATTTACATTTTCACCAGCAGACTATAAGAATCCCATTTGCCACCCCCTTGTCAATATTTGGTCTCATCAGTCCTTTGGATCAGTAATAGTTGTCTAAAAACTGTAAACTACAAGGAAGATTTTGGCATTTGTCTAGATTATTAGTCTGGCCTTCTGAGTAATTATTGTTTATCATATTTGTCTCTAAATATATAATCTCATGAATGCTACAGATTGAATCTGCATAGAATGGCTGGCAGAATCCTATAAATGGTAATCTTTGTAGGAATATAAAGTCAGTATGAAAGGTTGGATTTATCAATTATGTAAAAAAGACTTGGTACTAGTATGTTTATCTTAACAAATGAAGCTAATTATATTTTATTGAGTACATTTTGGTTTGTTCCAGTAGCCGGATCGAGCTGGGAGATGTGACACCACACAATATTAAACAGTTGAAGAGATTAAACCAGGTCATCTTTCCAGTCAGCTACAATGACAAGTTCTACAAGGATGTGCTGGAGGTTGGCGAGCTAGCAAAACTTGGTATAATAGTTTTTTCTTTTCTCATTTCATTTGTTTTGTTGGTGTTCTTGACCCTTAGTTTTTAATATTTGAGCAGAGTTAACTAATTTAATCTCTTTATTTTACAAGTGAGGAAATGGGGGTGATCCAGGTTTTGAGAAGGATCTCAGAGAAATCAAGACAAAATATTTGAATTTTAAAAGAAAATGCTAAATACCTTCTCTCTTATTTAGTATGTGCCTGTATGTTTCACATATATGTCTACTCTAGATGCTTAAATCCGTAAAAAGATGTAGAAAATTTTTGAGGCTTTTGCTATTCAGAGTAGTTGATAAAATTTAATGCTATGATAGCAGTAATTTAGCCCTTATAGAAGGGGAGGAAGATTCAATAAAATGTGTTATTCTGTCTTTTGAACTTAATATTTTTACATTTTCCATGGCAGCATATTTCAATGATATTGCAGTAGGTGCAGTGTGCTGTAGGGTGGATCATTCACAGAATCAGAAGAGACTTTACATCATGACACTAGGATGTCTGGCACCATACCGAAGGCTAGGAATAGGTAAAATTATTTGTTTTTTTGTGTGTGTGTAAAGAAGCATAAATACATCATTACTGTTTCTGACCCAATGAGTGAAACCATTTCTTTTGAGAGTATTGGGAAAGAGTTACTGAATTATATAAGGCGGAAAATAACTTTATTTATTAACCTAATTCACCTGGAAGCCCTATATAGATTTGTCATCAATGTCCCTTTTGCTTTTTCTGTTTTCCTTTTCTCTGGAAGGACTTGTATGTAAAGGTTGCTTTTCTACTAGCAGTTTTTAACATATGTAGATAGTAGGGAGAGAACAAATTTTTCAAAAATCAGGTGGTCTGGTGTTTACCTCAAATTCTTTTAGGATTCAGTAAACAGTAAGATGGCATTTAGATGTGTAATATAAACATTATTTTTCTAAGATTACTTACTTGTTTGTCTTGTTAATAGGAACGAAAATGTTAAATCATGTCTTAAACATCTGTGAAAAAGATGGCACTTTTGACAACATCTATCTGTAAGTTAAATGATATTTAATGTTCTTATGTAAAGAATTTAATAAATTGGCAATAGAAATCTTTACTGGAAACTTTAAAATCTGGTTCCTTATTTCATTGCCTTTTGGAAAAAGCATGGAAGTAGTGGTTATGAAGTTTTTGTTTTGTTTCAATAATAGATCAGGAACCTGAGATAAAACTTTCTCATTTTGCTTTATTGTGTTGGGGTGGGAGCTTCTGAAGTCACAGGGATGAAACCAAGATTAAAATTATAGTCTTCAGAATTGAAGAATTAGTATCGTTAATACTATTCTTGTGCCATCTGTTTGCTTTCTGGGTTTTGTTTAAGGTTCTCAGTGACATGCTCATTAGTAGTAGAGTTTAATAATCAAAATCAAAGAGTATTTATCTGATAATACCAATGTTAAGATTATTCTCATTTTAACTTTGGCACTGGGAGAGATTAAATTATGTCATGCTGTTCTGAGGAGTAATTGACAAAGCTCAAATTTATTTTTAAAATAATAGCATTTTTTTTTTATTAGAGGCTATATTTAGGCATTTGAGACAATATATCATTTTTCTGTCATTTTTTTCTGCATGTATTAATATGGTCATTGGATCATCCCTGTGGTTATTTACCCATTTATAATTCCAGGAATCCTTTCTCTCCTTGCAATGAAAAACGTATGCTAGCTAGGATACTTTACCCTTTCTTGATTGTAAGAGTAAACCCTATTTGAGTCTCCTAAATTCAGCCAGCTGTCTTGAAGATGTAACAGGTTAAAGGTGTAAATTTGTCATCCAAGTTTTTCTGAAATGAATACTCAGTCTTTGTTGATATCTAGTAATTGTGAAGAGAATCTAACAAATGTCTGCAGTATTCCAGCTCCAACCAATATGAAGCTATTTGCAGAATACGCAAAAGCTGATGAATTCTTAATTTTTTTTTTTTTTTTTTTTTTTTCTGATACCCTCTTATATCTTAGGCATGTCCAGATCAGCAATGAATCTGCAATTGACTTCTACAGGAAGTTTGGCTTTGAGATTATTGAGACAAAGAAGAACTACTATAAGAGGATAGAGCCCGCAGATGCTCATGTGCTGCAGAAAAACCTCAAAGTCCCTTCTGGCCAGAATGCAGATGTGCAAAAGACAGACAACTGAACAAATTAGAAATGAACTTTCTTGCACTTGCTTGTCGCCAAATAAAAGAGAGGCCCATTGATTTTTTTACCCCATCTTTCTTTTCCCCCTCCTACCTTGTTCTTGTTTGTCCTCCTTTCTTTCTTTTTCCTTCCTCTAAAAGGTTTAATACTTCCAAGGACTTTCAAAATTAATCATGTTTGGATTGTTTTAGTTTTCTTATTTTTGTGAGGTGGTTTGATTGTAGGAAGGAGGAGGTATAGATCTGTTTGGTTTCATAGTTAAGATATATATGGTCCCAAAAATTTGGGTGTCAGTGTCAATTTTTTTTTTTATGTCCTGCTTTCACATTGAAGGGCAGAGCCTACGAAATGTTGTATATATCAAAAGACAAAAAGAAACAGCAGCAATATCTTGTTCTCTAATTCAAAGACAAGTTTAGTGTGTTTGTGGTACTTTGGGTTTTCAAGACTGTGGGATGCTAATCCCTAGACATTGCCTTCACTCCACCTTTTGTCCTTCTGAGTGTTATCTCAGGAGTTGGACCATTGTTATCCTTGTAAGAAATACTAAGCTTATTTTGTTTTTTAAGCAGTCATTTCTTTCTTCCTTGCTGAGGGTGGGTGGGACAGTTTGGGTAGGTAGTGTTTTACTTTGGTCTCGGTATTTGAGTTACATGAGTGGGCTGGTTGTTGGCAGGTTTATTTTTCCTGCTGTTGATTGTTATTAGTGGCATTAACTTTTAGAGTGTGGGCTGGTGAGATTAATTTTTTTTAATATCCCAGCTAGAGATATGGCCTTTAACTGACCTAAAGAGGTTTGTTGTGATTTACTTTTTTTTCCTGTCCTTTTTCTTCAGTACACCCACAATAGTTAGTCTAACCTTAAAAATGGGAGTTGATGTCCTTATAGGTCAATACCCCTAAATAAATCTGAAGCAGGTATCGTCTCTTGGACATATTAAAAAACACCTTAAAAGGAAGCTTAGATGGATTTGTGGCACGATAAATGCATTTAATGTCAGCTAATGCGGACTTAAAAGTATGGCCACTGAGCATTTGATTATATAGGAGAGAGTATCTAGACAGTATTTTTGAGAATAACATAGCTGTGCTATTGCTTATCTGTTGGAGAACATCCCAGATTTGCTTATTTTCTGTGCCTATGATAATGAGTTTAAGGATTTGGGGGAGGGGGAATTGTTAAATAAATTGCTTCTATTCTTGGAAAAGTAGAAGTTTAGAAGTGTTAATAACACAGATTTCACTGTGACCTCCTCTACTGACCTGACTGGTTTATGCCAGATCATTTTCTGGCACATAGAGAGTGGCTTGGATGGGTTGATAACTTTTTGTAAGATAGGAGACATCTGAAATTTTCATGTTTTCCTCCATTGTCCCATATCCAATATTTAAAATTCTCTAGATTGCCAATACTGGTGGCCCATGAAATGTTCTCATTAGACTTTAAAACAATGCACAGGGCTTGAATTTTCTTGTCATTTGTCTTTAAAAGAAAGTTTGATTCGTAATATTTATCCTCATGTAAATTCTGATAATATAAGTCTCATCTCTCCAAATATATTAAATGACAAAATTATTTTACACAGTGTTTATGCACAGTTTGTAATCTTAAGTTCTTATTTGAGAATGTGAAAGTACAAAGTATAGTAGACTTCAATGGTCTTAATTGAGTGCCAAGAGTAATATAGAAAAGGAAGATAGCTGAATGAGTTTATAAGATTCTAATCTTAAGATAGTAAAAATGTAGAAAGACCATGCTGGTTTCTTGGGTATCAATTTCTTAAGCAGTCCAAATACAAGTTTAGAAAAAAAGAGCATTAAGCACCTTTACCTTCATGGATAAGCTTCAGCTTGCTCTTGCCAACAGAAGAGTGCTTGAGTTACAGAAGGCATACTTAGTTTGAAGAATTCAGCCTTTTTGTAAACTTCCAGATATCAAAATAGATTTTGATATATAAATGAGTTTTCTGAGATGACACTGCCTCTATTTCTATAACCATTTCACCTGGACTATCAGTCCAATGAATGTATCCCTAAATGTGGTTGTTGAAAACTGAATAGCTGCCTCATGACAATTAAGTACATGTTATTTAAGGAGGGAAAAAAAATTACATTTTGAATTGAGTGTGTAGGCTTCTTATCATTATACTTTCTTTTTCCACACTAGATAATGACTTTAAATTGTAAATGTTTGAAAAGGGTTAATTGTCCTACATCAAACTTGTATTAAGTAATTCCATCCATTTAAGGAAGAGGAGGATGTAGAAGCCGTAGGAGCTGGGCACTAGTTCATACACCTGTGAGTCGGTAAAGACTCAAATAATGTCCCATGTTGAGTTGGTTATTTTGGAACGTAAAAATTGTTGAGGTAAAACAATCCTATTAACTGGAAGATCAGAGAATATATCCATATTTTTTTGGACAGATAGTTTTTACTGTGGGGCAAATAGGTAAAAATTATCCTGTTTTGTTATTGCATTTGGGTTCTAAAGAAAAGAATCTGTAGAGAAATCTATGCAATATATAATTTGTCCAGATTAGTTTTAATTTGGGGAAAGAAGTTCTAAAATATCCCCAAAGCAATTTATTCATCAATTGAAAGTCCTCCAAAAATAGAACTATTGGGAAACTGGTTTGTGGGTGGAAAAGAAAAGCTCCCTCAGTTTTTTGGAGGGAATAACTTTAAAAATACTTAAATGGCTAAGTTTACTTGGTGCAGTTAAAAATTAAACTTGTTGATTTTAACATTGCTGTTACATCTGAAATAAACTTATGTGATGTTCTGGTAGTAATCTGTGATGTCTGATAAATGTCAAAGAAAACCCTGCACTGTGTTGAATACTGAGATCAGCAGTTTTACTAGTCATTGTTTACTTTTGGCCATACTCTTTTATTTACTTTCACATATCTTTAAGATCTAACTTAAAACATTAAAATAGGCCAAGGGCAATCAAGGCCTCCTAATTCAGACCTTTTGGAACTTGCTAGAAATACTGCTGACTTTCTGCAGTTCCGTCTCAATGAGAGAAAAAGTAAGATCCAAGGAGAGGTCTTACTTAAGTTGTGAAGTTTTAAATGTAGTTGTTGAAAACAACTGACACTTTTAAGCTATGGTCTAATCAGTAGTGTGCATTGACTACAGGTAATGTATATTTAAAATTTTTTTTGTTATGAAGGAGTTTAGTCATTGAGTTTTGGGAATTACTTAAATTCTTTCTGAGTACCAAAAACAAATTTAAAATGTTGTCGTTTAACTGTATTCATTGTCTTAGAAGTTGTAATTAGAATTTTGCTTATTCAGGAAACAGGGGTGATCTTGCCCCATATGTCACAGTTATCGTTGTGTAGCCCATCATCCCAAAATTTAGCAGCCTAATCACTAATGTGTATAGTCACCCACAGTTTTCTAAGTAATCCAAGAGCATCCCAGCTGGGTGGTTCTGGCTTGCGGTATCATCAGGTTGCAGTGAAACTCAGCCAGGGTCGCATCATTGAAGGCTTGACTAAGGCTGGAGAAGCAGCCTCTAAGATGACTCGCTCCACCGAGTCACTGAAGGGACTCAGTTTTTCACTGTATGGGTGTCTCCATAAGACTGCCTGGGTGACAAGCGGTGCCTGCCTTCCTCTAGAGCAAATGATTCAAGAAAGTAGACACCATACTCTTGTATGACCTGTCTTCAGAAGCAACATATCATTTACTTCTGCCACATTCTGTTGGTCACACAGACCAACCATTGTACCATCCTGCTACAGTATGGGAGGGGAATACACAAGGATATAATTAGCAGGAGGTGGGGATCACTGTGGACCTCCAACCACATTATGCTTGGAGAAAATGTTGGGCTTTGTTGACAACCAAGGCAAGGTAGTTGGAAAGCTGCTTACTCTCTGAAGGGTTTAGTTTCCTAAATAGGGGTTAGAATGTACTGTAATTTACCATTCAGAGTGTAAAATAAAAGAGCAAGTGGGCCTAAAAGTTCTGTTAATGGTTGAATTTGGCAGGGGCTGGGGTAGGGGGGCGGGGTGTATAGTAATCTTCCTAGGGTGTGCTTTTCTAGCTGGGTGATTTGAACATTCCTAGAAGTTGGGTGCAGCAGTGATAAGGAGTGGTGAGCCTACAAGAATTTTCAGGGAATAAATCATGGCAGATGGTTCTGGATTGGATTTCCCTTATAAGGCTATACTGTAGGAATTAAGTCCCAGTTTATGATACAACCAAGTAACAGCCATATGGGGGAAAAAAGGCCTTGAGTCAGAGTTTTAAATGTTGATGTAGTTATCTTGATAGAACATTGGGGAATGTGAAGCCAGAAAATAATCTGTTATTGGGGAGAAATTCTCAACCTTTCCAATTCTCCAAAACACTGGATTCCTTAGGTAGAAATCATTTATCTAGAATCAAAGTCTACTCCGGGAATGGTTGGGAGCATAAAGTTATTATGAAGCAGTCGCTACTTAAACAGCATAGAAATTACCTTTAAAAAAAAAAAAAAAAGTAATCTCTAAAGAAAGTAATCGCTAGACCCAACATGGGGCTCAAACTTAGAACCCAGAATTCAAGAGTTGCATGCTCTACTGAGCCAGCCTGGTGCCCCCAGCATAGAATTTAAATTGAAGAATTAATGGCCTGTTTTCTATTAATTTCTGATGAAAGCTTAAATCCACCATTTGGGGAGCTACCCTAACAGGAGGAAATACTTTGCAGTTTATGAACTTTGATATTCTTGATTTACTGAAACTAATTTACCACAAAGTTTTCTATAAAGATTTGAGCAATCATTCAAATGCTGTTTGTCACTAGCAGTCTCCTGAAATATGCTAAAACTCTTAGGTACCATATGCTTAAGTGAAATTTGAATACACAACTTGAAATTATTATATATAACAAAATCTGGTAGGGTGAGAGCTTTATTATAGCACCCTCAAAGCAGTTTCACAACTTTCTTTGTCCTTCTCTTCCTCAGTGAGAAAGCTATCTGCCTTTTGCTGATTAAAAAAAAAAAAGTTACAAATTGTTCCTACTAATTTATTGAGCACCTACTATTGTAAGCTCTAAGAATATGTCAGTGAGCTAGGCAGATAAGACTTGGGGCCTCTAACAGGAAGTAAAATTCTAATTATTTGGAATTCATGTCTAAGTAGAGTCCTGCCTCTTTACTAAAATAATGATTAGAGCCTCCGAGGATGTTGACTTTACCTTAACTTTGGAAGGAACTTGGAGTGGAATATTTCCTTATACAGACTTGCTTTCTCATAATAATAATAGTTTAAATGAAAAAACAAAACTAATTCCCATAGAAGAGCCGAGACTAAAAGTATGAGAGGGAGTGCAAAAGACTAAAAGGAGGAGGAGTGCAAATTAGGAATATGCAACAGAAACCATCTAATTTACATTGTAGAGATTCTGCTTGTCTCCGTGGACTCAGCCTATTCCAGTCTCAACTTCCTGGAGGAAGCTACAATTTAGAAACAACAGACTAGCCCAGACTGGCATCTTAGCTGGAGATCATACTATCAGCCAAATTAGGCATGACCTTCCACACAGCTGACCTTTTGCACCAGACTCCTAAGCGGGAACTTCTGCATCCCTCCGTCTTCCTTCATCATTTGGTTTCTGAGTGTTAACACAGGCTTCTTCAAACCCTGATAACTGATGCTAGGAATGACCACCTATTGGAGACTTGATTCAATTAATTTATTTTACATATAAGCAAATCTACATGACCTTTGTTTACGCTTTGTGCGAGATTCCTCATACCTCGTCTTACATACTAGGTTGTAGTTAAAACACTGGTAACTCCTGCAGTTGTAACTACCACAACTATTCCATACTTACTGGCTTCTCTAGAGTTTGGGGGAAAATATTTAAGACAATTTGACATTGGTTCTCAATACAAAATGAATAATTATTGTTAATATTGTTCTTTTTGTACCTAAGTGTGAAAAAAAGCACTGTAAATGTTAAAATGCTTTGGAATTGAAAAACCCAAGATATCTGAACATTTCAATACAGAGCAAACTAAGTTTAATAAAAGCTAGATACAAATATAAGCAGCATTCTGCCTGCACTCACCAGCTAGAAAATGGAAAACTATCACAAAGGATGAGTAAATTAGTAAAATCTATGAGTTGTATATATACAAGACATGAAGTTCTTTGGAACTTAGTGAAAAAATTAATGGAAGAAAAAGTGATGGTATATAGCACATTCATGGATGTAAAGAATATAAAGTGCCTCTAAAAATGCAGAACAGGAAAGTCTAACAGGCATATTCAGGAAAATTCCGGAAATCACAAAGTTTTAAAAAAATACGGTCAGAGTGGAGCAGCTGGGTGGCTCAGTCACTTGAGCCTCTGACTTTGGCTCAAGTCATGATCTTGCAGTTTGTGGGTTCGAGCCCCTCATCGGGCTTTTGCCCCTTCCCCACTCGCTCTCAACAATAAACATTAAAAAATTTTTAAATATGGTCAGATTTAAGCAATTACAAATGTATATAGTAAAAAGACTGGAAAATGTTAGTTAAGAACTTACTCTTTAAAGAGCTCATATCTAAGAAAAACATTGAGATTTTGATAATAAAAACAATTTACAGAGGAAATTATCACAAAGGAAATATAACTGGGGTACCCAGGTGACTCAGTTGGTTAAGCATCCAACTTTAACTCAGGTCATGATCTCACGGTTCGTGGGTTTGAGTCCCGTGTCAGGGTCTGCTGACAGCTCAGAGCCTGGAGCCTGCTTTGGATTCTGTGTCTACCTTTGCCCCTACCCCGCTCATGCTCTGTCTTTCAAAATTAAACATTTTAGCGAATTAAAAAAAAAAAACCCAAAGGAAATATAATTAATGATGGAAAAGGGAATTCTAATAAATAGGCAATTTATAAAACTATGCTTTATTTTACCTAATGCTGAGAATTTGGAAACATTTATGTCCTGCCAGGCCTAACCTACTTGCTTGCACTGGATTCACTCATTGCTTTAACACATATCGAAAGTTTACCATGTATCAGGCACCGATCAGTGCTCCGTACATCTTATTTAATTTACACAGCAATCTTTGGTGGTAGGAAACTTTCATTAGCTTCATTTTACAGTTTTAGAAACAGGCTTAGAGAAGGTAACTTTCTCAAGGTCATAACTAGTTAATGAGCTAAGCTGGGATTAGGGTCCATGTTTTGTGACTCCAGAGCCCAAGCCATAACCACTCACAACTTAAGTTTGGAGAAATAAATCTTACTGACATAATTACCAAGTGGGGGGAAGTCACCTGTATAATAATGTTCACAATGAATAAGTGGAAGCCACCAAAATGCTGAATGATAAGGGTAAGTATGTCAATATTACGTAGCTTTTAAACAATATGATTAAAGTGGAAGAAGGCAAGATACAAAATTGTACACAATGAAGAATAGATGGGACAAATAGAAAACCAAGATGGAAAGAAAAGGCACATCACTACAGAACTTACTGACAGTAAAAGGATATTGCCAACAACTTTATTCATAAACAATTTAGGGGTGCCTGGGTGGCTCAGTCAGTTGAGCACCTGACTTTGGCTCAGGTCATCATCTCCTGGTTCATGAGTTTGAGCCCTGTGTCGGGCTCTGTGCTGACAGCTCAGAGCCTGGAGCCTGCTTCAGGTTCTGTGTCCCCACCCCACCCCCACGCCCTCTGCCCCACCCCTGCTTGTGCTCTGTCTCTGTCTTTCAAAAATGAATAAACATTTTAAAAAGTTAACAAAAATAAATTCAACAATTTAGACGACATTTCAAAATTTTTTGAAAGACACAAATCACTCAGGACACTTGAAGAAATCGAGTGTAGCAGTTCTGCAAAAGGTTAAACATAGAGTTACCATATGACTCAGCAATTCCATTCCTATGTATATACTTAAGGGAACTGAAAACCTATGTCTACCCAAAAACTTATACATGAATGTTTATAGCAGTGTTATTCATAGTAGCCAAAGAGTAGATGAAACCCAAATGGCCATTAACTGATGAATGAATAAACAAAATGTACCATATCCCTATAATGGAATGTCAGCCACAATGGGTATATTGTATGGTATGTGAATTATAACTCAATAAGCTGCTTATATAGGTTATATTGCATATCACATATCTAATAAAGAATATGTATCCCAGGGGCACCTGGGTGGATCAATCAGTTGAGCAACTGACTCTTGATTTCGGCTCAAGTCAGGATCCCAGGGTGGTGGGATCGAGCTTTGCATAGGGCTTGGTGCTGACAGCACAGAGCCTACCTGGGATTCCCTCTCTCCTCTCTCTCTGCCCTCCCCTGCTTATGCATGCTCTCCTTCTCAAAATAAATAAATAAATCTAAAACTCTTGGGGTACCTGGCTGGCTCAGTCAGTAGTGCATGTGACTCTTGATCTCAGGGTCATGAGTTTGAGCCCAATGGGCTTGTAGACATTACTTAAGAAAAAAAAAAAAAAAAGACTAAAAAAAAAAAAAAAAAAAACCCTTGAAAACTCAATAAGTAACAAAACTCAATAAAAATGGCCAAAGATTTTGAACTACAGTTCACAAAAGATACATGAATGGCTAGTAAGTACATGAAAAGATGCTCAGTATATTAGTTGCTAGGGAAATGCAAATTACAGTCACAATGACATACCACTACACACCTATCAGAATGACTAAAATTTGAAAAGAATCACCATACTAAGTGTTGACAAGGATATGGTATGATTCAGATTTCAAACCTGCATATTCTACTGGTGGGAACACAAAATGGTACAACTTTGAAAAACTGTTTGGCAGTATTTATGTGTGTATGCATTTTAAAATTACTTTTAATTGCAGTATAGGTAACATACAATATTATAGTAGTTTCAGGTGAACAACATAGTGATTTGACGTTTATATATATTAAGAAATGCCCACCACAATAAGTGTAATACCACCTGTCACCATAAAAAAAGTTATTACTATATTATTGACTATATTCTCCATGCTGTACTTTACAGCCCTTTGACTTATTTATAACTGTAAGTTTGTACCTTTTAATCCCCCTTCACCTATTTCTCCCCTTTGCCCACCTACCACCCCTGTGGCAACCACCAGTTTGTTCTCTGTATTTTTGAGTCTGTTACTGGATTTTGTTGTTATTGCTGTTGTGTCACTTGATTTGTTTTTAGATTCCACATTTAAATGAAATCATATGGCATTTGTCTTTCTCTGTCTGACTTATTTTACTTAGCATAATTCCCTCTAAGTCCATGTTGTTGCAAATACCAAGATTTCATTTTTTTATGACTAAGTTTGGCAGGTTTTTTTTTTTTAAAGATAACTTACCATCTGACTCAGCCATTCCACTGGATATTTACCCAAGTATTAGCCAAGGAAAATGAAAGCAAATGTCCCTAAAAAGATTTGCGCACAAATGTTCTAGCCTCTTTATTTGTTAATAGTCAAAAACTGCAAACAGTCCAACTGCTTTCCAACTTGAGTATATACAACATATCCATACAATGGAATACTGCTTAGCAACAAAACCTAATAAATTATTGATGCACACAACAAAGTGGATGAATCTCAAAAAAAAAAAAAAAACCAAAAAACAAGAAGAGGTATGCTGAATGAAAGAAGACAGACAAAAAAGAGTATACACTGAATGCTTCCATTCACATAAAATTCTAGAAAATCAAAGTGAATTATAGCAACAAAAAGCAGTTTAATGGTTGCCTGAGAACAGATGAGGGCGAGAGGAAGGGATTAAGGGGCATGAGGAAATTTGAGGGCATTGTTTTTGATTGTGGAGATGTTTGCAAAGGTGTTTACATACATCAGACTTATGTTGTACATTTTATTTATGTATTTATTTATTTTTAACATAAAAATAAATTCCAGGGGCTGGAACTCACCAACCTATAAGATCATCAATTGAAATCAAGAGTCAGGTGCTTGACTGACTAAGCCATCCACATGCCTCAAGCTATTTTGTTTTTAATTTGTAAAGTCACAGACTGGTGAAGATATTTACACAACACATATCTGAGAAGGGACTTTTATCCAGAACATACTGATTTAAAAGTGGGCTAAAGATCTGCACACTTTACCATAGATGCAACTGGCCAATAAACATGCAAAAATATTCTCAACATCACTAGTAATTAGAGAAATGCAAATTAAAATCAAGAGAAACCACATCTCACCCACTATAATGCCTAGAATTAAAAAGACTGACAATATCAAGGGTTGGAGATGATGTGGAATCTCTGGAATCTGCATATATAGCTGTTGAAAATATGAAATCTTGCAACCACTCTGGAAAATAATTGGGTAGTTTCCACGAGAAATACCGAAGTAGATTTCAAGAGATTCGCTTGCATCTCTGCCATTTATTGCTGAAACCTTCTAAAAAGAAAACACCAGCTTGAAGCTTCTCTTGCCCAGCGCATAGATCAGGGATCACGGCACCGTGGGAGACCCCATGCACCTGGCACGAGGGGGCGTGGGGCGCCCAGAGGTCTGGGACAAGAGGACAAGCACACTGCCCACGTTTACACCCCACCGGGCCCTGTACTCATTCCCAGGAAAGAGGCACATCGCACAGCCCCTACCTCGGGACTTGAAGGGGATAGGTGGAGCCTCCCCTCCACCCCGGGGCAGACCATGAACTCAGGCCTGGCTGTCAGCGCCCTCCATTCCTACTCCTACATCCCCACCAATAGAGAAAAAGAGATGTTAGAAAATGAAATTGAAGATGCCAGCGAGGGGCTTGTATGTCATGCAAATAGTCTTTCAGAGCCACCGAACGGTCTTAAGTATGTGAGTGAAAACCAGATTCACCCAGGCTGTGTGAAAAATGGACTAGGCCTGGAGGCAGGAAGACCAGTTTCACTTGGCCACCATATTTCATCACTAGTTTATGAACTACAAACACATGCCAGCTAGCCTGAAAATTGGACTGGTGCTATTATTTGATGTATTCCTCTCATATCCAGTGTAGTAAACCAGTGTTGAATGCACAAAGCCGATAGAAAGATCTATGATTAGAATTTCAGCTTCAGTCAGGAATGAGGATGAAATTAAAAAGCTAACATTCAAATCTTTGGTCAAACAGAAATTTCTCTTATTTGATACTTCTCAATTATGTTAGAAAGGTATTAATGTGTTATTTTAAACAGTGGTCCAAAGAAACTCTTAAATTCTGTTTTCTGAACTATCCAAACTGTGTTATTTTATACTTGATAAATTGTAGTTGTTTAGAAAATAATACACACCCTAGATATGATATTTATTAACCAGAATAGTTTCTTTTTTTTTCTTAAGTAGACTCCATGCCTAATGTAGTGCTGGAACTTACCACCCGGAGACCAAGAGTCAGATGCTCCACCAACTGAGCCATCCAGGCGCCCCTAGCCAGAATAGTTTCTTAACAAGAATACTTTATACTCTGATCATAATGGAAATGATTTCCTACATCTGGACATATTAATACTATACAATTTCATGGAGGTGCCATTAGCATTGCCATTAGGTTCTGTATTGTAAAGTCTTCCTCATCTGCAGCTTTGATTTCAGTGTGCTAAGTCCATCCAGAGGCTAATCAGAACTTCATACGCCTAGGTGGACGAGTTGAAGAAAATACCCAGTCTGTTTGTAGTGCCACAGTTTATAGGCAACGTGAAAGGCTTTCTGTTTCATCACACCTTTTAAACATTACCATGGAGTTACTGTTTAACTTCACACTTTTTCTCAATACAAGGGCAGCGTCTTCTGTGCACAGGCTTCAGTAATTCCCACTATGCCTTGCCCTGTGTGCATCTCCTGGAAGTTACCTGGTCTGGCCCACGGGCGTCTATAATCTGGGACATTTCCAAACCTGGTTGTGGAAGCGCTTGGGAATTTTTCACCACCACTAGGTGGAGGACACCTGTTTCCGGAGAGGAAGAGTTGTGAAATATGAAGCGAAAGGAGGAAAAGGGAGTTATGACCACGGTTCCAGGGCTCCAAGCCCATTTTGCAGTCAGGGGACCCGCAGGTCTCCATTCATGACCCGCGGCTCTACACCCCTCAAATCTAGGTCTCTAGGAACTCAAGCTTGAGGTTCCAAAATCCATCCCCCAATGCCCCATACTGTTTTCCCCCAGCTGGGAGGCCGCCAGAACATTTCTGAACACGGTCATCTCCAGTTCAGAGGAATCCATGCTTTGTTGTAAACGCAGTATAACAGATGACCGCAACCTACAAATTCGAGCAGCGTCAGGTTGGCAATGATCTTCCAGGGAAAGGGCAGTCTGAGACGTCTGGATTCTCTTCCCCACTTCTCGTGACGGAGGGATCATTTCCCTTCCTACCCTCTAGGCTAAGAGGAGCTCTCTAATCGTTCTTGGAAGACTTCCACGCCCTCTTCCTTTTTAGTTTTTTCACTTCCAAACTATTGAAAGACGTGACAAGCAGCACAGAGAACAAGATATAAAGAAGTTTCTTAAAAATACCTCGTTTTCTAGGTTCTCAAGTCGTCCCCTTTAAGGAACCAGGCCCACCTCTCTCTCATTCACCTACTGGCTTTCCTTGCTGCCCATCACTCTACCTTTAAGAATATTTCCTGTTCCTTCAACCCAACTTGCACACCTCCGCCCCCCGGCCCTCCTCATTGGGCCGCCCGAGGCCCGTTCAGTCTTCGGTTTTCCCTCCAACTCCTCCCGCCCTCTAGCCTAGCGCAGCGGCGTCCCAGGTTCTGATTGGCCACCGCGGCAACCTCCCCGGGGCCGGGTTGGTGGGCTGAGTGGCAGGGGCGGGAGCGCAGAGCACCAAGGGTAGGCTGTTCGCTTGCGGAGCGGCGGCCGCGGGAGGGGCGGGGAGGGGCGGGGGGAGGGGGGCTGGGAAAGTTGAGGCCGCGCTGCCGCCGGGTCTCCGGCCTTGAGGGCTCGGGCTCGCTGCGGCGGCGGTGGCCGCAAGAAGAGGCGGCGGGGGCGGGGGGAGAGGAGGGCCTGGGCCCGCGCTCCCCCAGCCCCAGAGGAGCAGGCGGCGGCCGCGGACGGAGAGATTCGCCCGGGCGGTCGGACACCCCTGCCGTACCCGCCTGGGATCATGACCCAGGCGGGGGTCGCCGCCGCCGCTGCCGCCGCGGCCGAGACCGCGCAGCCAGTGGGTGAGTGACTGCGGGAGGGGGCCGCTGACAGCCGGGGCGGGGGGCGGGGGCCGGGGCTGCGGGGGCGGCTCCGGGGGGCGGCTCCGGGCTCTGCTCCACCCACCCCCTCCCGGTCCCGGAGACTAGGGCTGCTTGGAGTGTGTCTCCTTCCTGGGGACCCCTGAGTGCGGAGCCCGGTGGGGTGCGAGCGTGGGCGGTGCACCTACCCCTCTTCTCCCCGGTCTCCGGCGCCCCGCGCCCCCTGGTGCCGGGCCGGTGGGGGACTAGCGCTGCGGCCCGGCTCCCAGATGCGCGCGGGGCGAGAGAGGCTCCACGCTGCCCTAGGTGCATAAAGAGCCGGGCATCAAGGTTCACACCGGATGGCCTTTGCCTGCCTCCTTCACCTTTTCCTGTCTCCTTCATCCCCACTTTATTCCTTGCTCTCTGAATTTCTTCGGACCCACTGGTCCGACTCATGAGACTTGCTTGTTAAGTCTCACCCCTACAGTCAGAGAGTTAGGCTTGCGTTTTCATTTCAGAAGCCTTTCTTTTCCTTTCTTAATAGGATCGGCACACAAGCATATGGCCAACTCTTGAAATCTGGCTCCATATTTCTGAAGAAATATTTCTGGACTCTTTCATGTTTCACGTTTTGATCATTGGATTTTCCAATACTCACTGTCCTCTCCCCGCCCCACGGTTACGTTGGGATATGGCCGTACGAGTTTATTAACTTTGTCTGGAAATAAGAGACTACACAAACCTGTGTGTGTGTGTAATCCCAGCTAAGAGCTTCCAATTTACGTTCTCATAACATTAAGTAGGTATACTGACCTAACACTACCAAAAATAAGACAGTTGTGGCTAACTTAAGTTTGCATCAAGAAGAAGGTTGCTTACCTATAGACAAAGTACAGATTTCTTGAATAAACACTTTGGTGAGTAACATGGAACCTGAAGCATATCGGTAACTTTGCTTTTTCTTTAAAAACAAGTGAGCAAACAAACCAGCCTGCTTTTTGTTTTTGTTTTTTTTTTTTAAATTTTTTTTTTAACGTTTTTTTTTTTTTTTTGGGACAGAGAGAGACAGAGCATGAACGGGGGAGGGGCAGAGAGAGAGGGAGACACAGAATCGGAAACAGGCTCCGGGCCATCAGCCCAGAGCCTGACGCGGGGCTCGAACTCACGGACCGCGAGATCGTGACCTGGCTGAAGTCGGACGCTTAACCGACTGCGCCACCCAGGCGCCCCAAACCAGCCTGCTTTTTGAAGGATCAACAGGCTGCCCTACTCTCTAATCATCTTATTGATTTTTACCTCTCACATAGGACACTGTATGGGATACATTTGTTGTTTCCCTTTATTTGTAAAGGATTCTGAAGCAAAGTACTTTGTAATCATTGCATGTCTGTAACCAGAAATAGTATAATGTCTCCAGATACTATAAGAATGAATGCTTAATCTCACATTTTGATCTAGTCTAAGTAACATGGCTCTTGTATATGTAGGTATTATATTCTATCTATATTTAAAAGAGGAGTTTTGTAAAATCCAAACATGATTGCAGCCTAGAACATTCCTTAATATGAAAGCACTTCATTGCAGGGATATAAGGGCAGCATAGGATTGAAATATTTATTTTCTCAGTTAGTTGTCTATAGGACATCATGGAAATGTGAACCAGTCATGTAAGAGAAATTGATGGGTTACATTGTCAACAAGGGAAAAGAAACACTAAGGAAACAATGTTCAAGGTTAGAAGATAAACTTCAACAGGTAATCAGCTCAGAATTGTTACTTATAAACAGAGACTGAATTCAAGCTTAGGTCTTAACCATACCTGTCATCTTTTACTTTTCTAGCCTCAAGTCCAGTCGTTCTGAATCTGGACTGTAGAGTAGAATCACCTTGTATGCTTTTACATTATCATGTCCATGCCACTCCCTCCAAAGATTCTCATACTTATTTATTTATTTATTTATTATTAAAAAAAATATTTTTTTTTGCATTTATTTATTTTTGATAGAGAGAGACAGAGCACCAGTGGGGGAGGGGCAGACAGAAAAGGAGACACAGAATCTGAAGCAGGCTCCCGGCTCCGAGCTGCTAGCACAGAGCTCAACACGGGGTTCGAACTTACAAACCACAAGATCATGACCCAAGCCAAAGTCCGATGCTTAACCGACTGAACCCCCCCAGGCGCTCCTTTTTTTTATTTTTTAATGTTTATTTTTGAGAGAGAGACACACACATAGAGTGTGAGCGGGGGAAGGGGAACGTAGAGCAGAATCTGAAGCAGGCTCCAGGCTTCACGCTGTCAATACAGAGCCTGATGGGGGGCTCGAACTCAGACTGAGAAATCATGACCTAAGCCAAAGTTGGACAATTAACTGACTAAGCCACCCAGGTACTTTTGATATGGGGTGAGCCCTAGCCAAAAACATAGTTTTTAAATTTCCCCAGGTGTTTCTATTTAGCAGTCATGGTTGACAACTACTGAGTCTAGAACAATGTCCAAGCTGCTAGGTTTGTGTTCCTGGCTCTGCTGAATCAGGTCTTCACTCATGTGTCCAGTTTTTACCCAGTGCTTCCAAACCTTTGGACCTCCTCATGGTCCCGCAACTCTGTAGTTCAGATCTCTTGCTTTTGTTAATGACATTGGTCATTCTTAGCACGTGGGCAGTCCTCCTTGTGCTCCTCCCCACCGACAATAGTTCTAACTCTACTTTTATAAGGGTTTTCCTAACAGCTCTCTCTAACTCTTAGCTATTTGTTCCCTTTGAACTTTTATGCCACATATTGTTAAAAACACTCCCTTTGTGTTTAATTTTTTTTTTTTTAACGTTTATTTATTTTTGAGACAGAGAGAGACAGAGCATGAACGGGGGAGGGGCAGAGAGAGAGGGAGACACAGAATCAGAAGCAGGCTCCGGGCTCTGAGCTGAGAGCCATCAGCTCAGAGCCTGACGCGGGGCTCGAACTCACAGACCACGAGATCATGACCTGAGCTGAAGTCGGACGCTTAACCGACTGAGCCACCCAGGTGCCCCAAGACTCCCTTTATGTTTATACCATATGGTGGTTTAATTGTATATGTGTTTTATTACTCTCAAGCTTAACAGCAAGGAGTACTTTACTTTTTGGCTCTTCTACAGTGATTTGCTAAGACTTGGATTGGTTTGCTTTGGAATCCTTCTGACACTGCTTGCAACCCTAGTTTCAGGTTTGATTCTGTCCCAGATGTTTGTGTTGTGGTAGCTTTCTCTCACCTTAACTTGCATTGAATTCACGTATGGATGTCAGTGTCTTCCATATCTTTTCCTGTTGTCTTCAGTAGGTTGGTTATTTTCTCCTCTGTGGCCCCATAACATCTTGTACTTATTTCTGGGATAATGCTGGTTATGTTGCCATAGTATGTGTTTATCTACCTTTTCTATCAGACTGCTCTCTAGAGCCTCCATGTTGAGCAACTCAATGAGGCATGTCTCATGTTGTATTCTTAATATCATTGCAGCATGGCAAAGTTAGAACCCCCCAAACATGGGAAGTGTGTTCTCTTTGTCCTTGTAATTTTTATTTTTTTTATTTTTTAAAGATTTTATTTTAAGTTTTATTTATTTTGAGAGAGAGAGAGTGCACACAGGTGCGAGCAGGGGAGGGGCAGAGAGAGAGAGAGAGAGAGAGAAAGAGAATCCCAAGCAGGCTGCATGCTGCTCAATCTCATGGTTTGTGAGATCATGACCTGAGCTGAAACCAAGAGTCTGAACTCAACCAACTGAGCTACCCAGACACCCCTAAAGATTTTATTTTTAAGTAATCTCTATACCCAACATTGGGCTTGAATTTACAACTCCAAGATCAAGAGTCACCTGCTCTACCAACTGAGCCAGCCAGGTACCCCCATCTTTGTAATTTTAGGACCCAACATAGCACTTGTCATTAGTAGGGACTAAATAAATGTTTGCTGAGTAAGTGACTGCCATGTTATATATTATGCAGAGATAGCCTTATACATCTTTAGCATAGGTTGATTTGACATGGGTTGATTTGCTATTAAATATTTTTATGACTTCTGTTATGGATTTGGTAAGGGTTAGTGGAATTTAAGTAATTATGGTTGTGGCAGATCCCTTAAACATGTAATCTTCCTTCCAATATGCATGGGGATGTATACCTTGAGTCTTTTACTCTGAGCTCTAGAGGTTCACTCTTGTTATCCAGAAAATATTTGCAGAACTCTCACTAAGAGAAAAGCTTTTAACTGTCCAGTTGGATAATTTTTCTTTTTCTCATTAAATTTTCCATATGAGTACAATTGCACTACTTCAGAAGGCCAGATCTTTTAATTAGATCAGTAGAGCATGATAAGTTGCTCCTATTAATGTGCTAATACTGTGTTTTAAATTCAGTTCATCAAGTATTTATTGAGTGCTTACCATGTGCCTAATACTCATAGGTGCTAAAGAGAATACAGAAATAGTAAAAAGTGGGGACTCAGCTCTTAAGTTTTTAGACTTATTGGAAGGATTGAGGAACACTGTTTCAAATAATTAAGGGACTGAACATGGTACATTAGATGCAGATTTAAACATAAATACCCCAAATCTAAGATGCAATGATTAATACTATGGAAAATTAAGAAAGACCAGATATTCTTTCAGTAGAATTTATTACTCCCATATACTGAGTACTAATTGTTGAGGATACAAATATGAAAGATGTGGTTTCTACCATTTAGAAGGCTTACAGGCTAGTGAGGAAAACCGGGAAGCATATAAAGTGTATTTCATGTTAAGATATTGTGAAGTATTATGTCAGGATGTTTGGGACTAACCTGTAGGCATCAGAGAAAGTTTCAAAGAGGAGAAGTTAGGAATTTTCAGTTGGAAGATTGATATGAACATTCCAGACGAACTAACAGGTACAAAAGCATGGAAATGAGAGGGATCGCTTCTTGAGTAAGGAGCTGCAAGTAGATTGGTATCAGTAGAAACTGGTATGTTAAAGAACGTGGACTTTGGAGTCAGATACGTGGTTTGCAAACTTTTATTACTGGTAGGAATAAAAGACCCTTGCAGGTCTTGTCTGTGTAGGGTAGCAGTAATCTAGTGGTAACTTCACTCTTAGTGTTAATACAGAGAGGTGCCCCAGGATTCTCTGGTTTCCATCTATGCTCCTGTACCTCCCCTTTTAACTATTGCCTGGCTGTGTGTGGAGCCCCAGATAGCCTTGCCTCACAGTTAATGAAGCCATTATTGTGTCCCCTGGTGAAAGCATCTTTGCCTTAGCTACTGTAATTTCTTAAACAGCAGAAGCCACAGGGAAGGGGACAAAGAGAAATTTGTGGTGTAACCATGAGACATACCACTTCTACCTCTACTCTGATTTCTCTTTGGTAATGAGCAATAGAAATTGCCTTTGGCTAACTTAAGCAGAAACTTTATGGATAGATTTATGGGTAGATATTGGCTAAGCTCACAGAAGTGAAGGAAGGCAGAATAATCAAGCCATAGAAAGGCCTGGGTACAGCATCTTCCAGGATCCCCTGGGCCCATAGGGCTAACTGAGCCCCAGCGGCCTTTCTTCCTTGTGTGGTCTTATAGGTCAGCCCTGTGCCCACACCTCAGAGATAAGCCCATGTTTGATGGTCCTATCAGACCTCAGAAATCAGGCAGAGAAGCTCTCCAAAGGAAAAGTAAGCTATTGTTGCCAGAAAGCTAAAAAACAACAGATATTTCCTACAGTGTTCATTGGATTTGATAGTGTGGAGATCTTTTGCAAGCAGTTATGAATAAAACCCAGATAATGGTGAAGAGTGGATGAGAAGTGAGGAAGAAGGGACGGTGGGTATAAACTACTGTTGAAGAAGCCTGATGGTTGGGAGGAAGAAAGAATGAGACCACAGGGAAGGAGTTACAAGATCAGAAAAAAAAAATTTTTTTTTTTTGCCTCTTAAATGAAAAGAAAAATTGAATAAGGATATATTTAAGTGGAAAAGCACTAACAGAGGAGGAGAGATTAATAATATACGAGCGAGAAGAGATATTACCTAATAAGATTACTAAGAAGTGAGAATGATAGAATCCAGAACAAACGTAGAGAGTTTAGTGTTAGCTAGAAATATTAGGGAAGATTTTAGAGAGGAGGACAGAATTGCTTTAAAAGGTTAATAGTATTTGAATAAGCAGAGCAAAGTGGAAAGGTCACTTCAATAGGCAAATAGCATAGATTTAGCAAAATATGAACTAGCTGATAAAGAGCATAGGGAAGAACCTGTCTGTATTGGAGAGAAGGGTAGGTGACATGATTAGCTTGATACCCCTTCTCCTATGTGTATTGTATTAAGTGGAAAGTGGATAAGTGAGACTGGCCAGTGAAAAGATGGTGTTAGGTAGAGCCATGAAAGCTAGGACCCAAGAGTTTGGATTTGATACTGGGAAATAGTACTGTAGATTCTGAAGCAGGAGTACCGTAAATTGGAAAGATTCCTGAGGCACTGGCATATGAAACCTTTGAAGAAGAGGGGAAAGACTGGGAACTGAAAAGACTATTAAGACACATACATGTGGGGCAACTGGGTGGCTCAGTTGCTTGAGTGTCCAACTCTTAATCATAGCTCAGGTCTTGATCTCAGGTTGTGAGTTCAAGCCCCCTGTTGGTCATGAAGCCTACTTGGAAAGAAAAGAAAAGAAAAGAGCCAGACATGTAAAACAGGGCCTAATCTGAGATTGTAGGAATAAACAGGAGGAGATGAACATTGTGAAAAGAATTGATAGGATTTGGGGAGAAATTTTGAAGATTAATTTTGGGTTTAGAGCCTGGGTAAAGTTTTGATGTCAGTGATAAAAATGGAGAAATTGGAAGTAGGTCTCTTAAGAGGCAAGGCAATTCAACATGTTGTAAAAACCTGTTAATTGGTTTTGAAATGAAATATTCTGAAGAGAACTTGTCTAACCAAAAGTTTGGGACAAGATCTGTGTTGAAAGTTGGCTTTATTATAAGAAATAAATAAACAAATAAAACAAAACATAATGCCTTTTACACGGAAACAGTTTGAAACTTTGTAGAGAGAAAGCAAATAGAAGAGCAAATAGCATTGAGCCTTGGAAGTCAAAGTGAGAGACAAGGATTCATGTTAGAGAAGGAAAATGCATAATTGGGGAAGAGGAAGACAAATTGGGAGAAAAGGGAGACAACAGCAGCCTCCAATCCTGCAGAGAGAAGAGGGAAGGCAGAGAAAAGATCTCTGGTGTGGGGAAGAGTAGTCCAGACCTCTAAGAAAGCAGTTTTGGTGGGCAGGGACAATCAGAAGACTGCTGCCATGGGTTTAGGAGGGATTGACCAATGCAGGAAAGTGAGAAGCTTCAGAGGAATAGTAGGAAAGAAATGGAATGATAGAAAAGGCAGTAAATTTTTGTTTAATAAGTTCCGATTTTGGAAGCAAAAGAGAAAATGGTTAAGGAGGAAATAAAGTGCTAGAGAGAAAGGAATCAAATATAGAGTCCTTCTCCATAGATGGAAGAGTTATCATTGGGATGTTCTGGAGGGCTGAAAGGATGCATGGGCAGAGTCTGTTATGATATATGTAGGATGCAGTGAAGGGAGTCTTACTGGATGACCTCTGTCTTCCCAGTGAATTAGGGGGGAAATGGAAAAAAGGCAACTATCATGTACTGAGCTCTTGCCATGTACCAGATACATTGCGTGATCCATTAAAGGTATTATCATATAAAATCATAACAGTTCTCCCAGAGGTTGGTGATAGTCTCTTAATTTTAAATGTGAAGATGCCAAGACTTCAAGGAATACTTATTTTATTTTACTGTTTTTAAAGTTTTGAAAATTTATTTATTTTTGAGAGAGAGAGAGCATGTGTGTGTGTACACATGTGCGTAAGCATGTGCAAGTGGGAGAGAGGCAGAGAGGGGGAGAGAGAGAATCCCAAGCAGGTCCATGCTGTCAGCACAGAGCCTGACGTGGGGCTCAATCCCATGGACAGTGAGATCATGACCTATTTTATTTTTTAATGGAGGAACTTTTTTTAAAGTTTATTTCTTTTGAGAGAGAGAAGGAAAGCATGAATGGGGGAAGGGCAGAGAGAGAGAAGGGGAGAGAGAGAATCCCAAGCAGGCTCCATACCAACCAGCACAGAGCTGGATGCAGGGCTCCATCTCACAAACCATGAGATCATGACCTGAGCAAAAAACCAAGAGTTGGACGCTTAACTGACTGAACCATGCAGGCACCCCTCAGACTTAAAAAAAAAAAAAAAAAAAAAAAAGATTATTTTATTTTATTTTTACAATGTTTATTTTTGAGAGAGCATAAACAAGGGAGGGGCAGAGAGAGAGAGGGAGAGAAAGGATCTGAAGCAGGCTCTGCACTGTCAGTGGAGAGCCTGACATGGGGCTCGAACCCATGAACCCAGAGATCATGACCTGAACGCTAGCCAGATGCTTAACCAACTGAGCCACCCAGACACCCCAGATTTTATTATTTTGACTTAAAAATTTTTATTTTAAGTAGGCTTTACCTCAATGCAGAGCCCAACATGGGGTTTGAACTCATGACCCTGAGATCAAGACCTGAGCTGAGGTCAAGAATCTAACACTTAACTGACTGAGCCACCCAGGTGCCCCTTATTATTATTTTTTTAAGTAATCTCTACACCCAGTGTGGGGCTCGAACCTACAACTCTGAGATCAAGAGTCACACACTCACTGACTGAGCCAGCCAGGCACCCCAGGGAATACTTATTTCAAAACCAAGTAGCTAGTAAATGTCAGCTTTTTGATTCTAGGTCTGATATCAAAGACTATTGCCATTCTCCTATACCATTCATTCATTAATTTGAGGTGACAGATACATGGGGTGTTAGTGATTATATTGGCTGTGCTTCAGAATTACTTTTGGGGTCTAAAAAAATTCCTGCACCCTGCACCAGTCATTCATTCCTTCACCAACATACTTTAAAAAAAAAAAAAATTATTTATTTATTTAGAGAAAGTGCGAGTGGGAGAGGGGCAGAGACAGAAGGGAGAGAGAGAGAATCCCAAGCAGACTCCGCGTTGTCAGTGCAGAGCCTGATGCGGGGTTGGAACCTATGAGCTATGAGATCATGACCTGAGCTGAAGTCAGACGTTTAACTGACTGAGCCACCCAGGTGCCCCACCAACATACTTATTACCTACTATGTTATGGTTCTCCAGAGAAAGAGAATGAATAGAATATATATCACAAGAGGAGCCCAAAGCATCATATAGCATCATATGGAGGTGGGAGGGAGGTGAGGGCTTGTGAAAAGGACACAGGAACAAGCCCAAAAGAGTGCCCAGTGGCCAAAGCTCGAATAATTTCAACAATAAAATAACTATAGCATTATATTTTAACCCAAAGGGTAAAATATTTGTTTGAGGCAATACTGATATAAATGAATTATTGAATAAATAAATTGGAGAAGAGACAAATCTTCTTTGCAGAATAATTTAAAAAAATTTATTTAGATACTCCCTTCTCTAAGAGATGGAGATTAATTCCCCTCTCCCTGAGTATGAGTTAGACTTAGTACCCACTTCCAAAGACTAGAGTATGGAAAGGGAAAAATAGTAACATAGGAGTAATTACTGGAGTCATGTTAACAGGAAATTTAAGGAGGAAAGTTGGTGTGAAAGACTACATCTTTTATGACTTCAGTATGATCTAAGTAATTTAATATAAGGATGTTTTATTTGTATAGTGAAAAAAATCTAGTTAAGTAACAATTAAAAATAGGAAAGTAAATATACATCTTTATTAACATTGAAAAGCTGGTAAGGGTGTCATCTAAAGATCAAAAACACTGAGGAATTTATGAAAAATGCAAAGCATATGGAATCAGGTTGATGGCAAAACTATACAGTTTGGAGAAATTGCAACCCATTACAGACTTAAAGGGGAAACAGTAGGAAAGTGAGTTTTCCCACTGCAATTCTGGAAAATCCCAAAGCTTAGAGACTTTGCAAAGTAGGAGGGGCTTGAGGTTGGTTGTCTTAGTCCATTCAAGCTGCTATAACAAAATATAGACTGGGTGGCTTATAAACAACAGAAATTTATTTCTCACAGTTTTGGAGGCTGAAGTCCAAATCATGGTGCCAGTATAGTTGGATTCTTCCAGGTTGTGTTCTACCTACTTCATGCTGTAACCCCTCACGTGGGGGAAGGGGTAAGCAAGCTCTCTGGGACAGCTTTTATAAGGGCACTAATCCCATTCATCAAGGCTTTGCCCTCATGACCTAATCATTTCCCAGAGGTCCTACCTCCTAATACCGTCACCTTAGGATTTAGGATTTCAACATAAGAATTTTGGGTGGCTCAGTCGGTTGAGCGGCCGACTTCAGCTCAGGTCATGATCTCGCGGCCCGTGAGTTCGAGCCCCGCATCAGGCTATGTGCTGACAGCTCAGAGCCTGGAGCCTGTTTCAGATTCTGTGTCTCCCTCTCTCTGACCCTCCCCCATTCATGCTCTGTCTCTCTCTGTCTCAAAAATAAATAAACGTTAAAAAAAAATTAAAAAAAAAAAAAGAATTTTGGGGGGACACATTCAGACCATTGCAGTGGTCAAAGGTAATTAATTAGCAGACTTCAGAACAGCTGTGACGGGACCAATTGCAATACCTAATTACAGTTTTTCCTCACAGGCTAAAGTAGTAGAACATATTTATATAAATTGAGGGCATCTGCATCCTGGGCTTTAGGACCAGAGAGAGAATCAGGGCTATATTTTAGAGAACTTCCAGTTGTCACTGTGAATGTAGAGCTCCTTCCTTCAGAAGCCACCCACCTAGCTGTTCACCTCCTCCATCCATGTATGATACTTTTGATAGCCAGAACCTTTATGATTAGCATGCACATTCATGGCAGGGAGAAGAGTGATTTTTCACATATATTAAAGCATTGGTTCTTAGTGGTAAAAACACATTAAAATCACCTAGGGAGCTTTCTTTAAAAGGATAATTTCTACAGTGCATCCAGAATTGAAAACTACTATGCTGGGGAAACCAACTTTATCTGCCAATTCACTTAACGAATTCTCACTAAATATTTAAGGCAACCAATAGGATGAAAGAGTGACATCAAGCCGAACAAAAAGAGGAATTGATTTTTGAGAAAACAAATTGAATGTAATGGACAAAAGATAACATTTTTGTTTAAAAAAATTCTAAAAAATTTGAGAGCATGTGATTTCCATAAAATAGCAATGGGTGCTATGAAAAAGAACAAAAAAGTTTTTGGAAATTAGAAACATGTTTTCTGAAATACAAACTTCAACAGCAGGCTGAATAGCAACATGGTTGTAATATATGACTAATGAACCAGATAATCAAACCAAGGAATTCTTCTAAAATATGGTATGGGGCACCTGGGGGCTCAATCTCTTGAGTGTCAACTTTGGCTCAGGTCATGATCTCATGGTTCATGAGTTTGAGCCCCACATGGGGCTCGCTGCTGTCAGCCTGTCAGCACAGAGTCCACTTTGGATCTTCTGTCCCTCTCTCTCTGCCCCTCCCCTGCTTGCACTCTCCCCAAAATAAAGAAAATATATTTTAAAAATAAAAATATTTTAAAAATATGGTACAAAAAGACAAGAAAATTATGAGCTGTTGGACATGCAGGATAAATCAAGGAGGAGAACTAACCACTGGAGCCAAAATTCTACACAATTTCAGTAAGTGTGGCATGGGAGATGGGCAGTGGGCAGTTGGTGGGTAAGAAATAGAGTATTTTAAAACTTCTGTAATGGGGCGCCAAGGTGGCTCAGTCAGTTGAGCATCTGACTGTGGCTCAGATCATGATCTCACAGTCCGTGAGTTCGAGCCCTGCATCAGGCTCTCTGCTGTCAGCACAGAACCCACTTCAGATCCTCTGTCCCCCTCTCTCTCTCTCCCCTCCCCCTCTTGCATGTGTGCTCTCTCTCTCTCTTATTAAAAAATTAAACATTAAAAAAAAACCTTTTGTAATGAGAGGGGAGGAGACCATAGATACTGTTTTTTTTTTTTTTTTTTTTTTTTAAATTTATTTTTGGGACAGAGAGAGAGACAGAGCATGAACGGGGGAGGGGCAGAGAGAGAGGGAGACACAGAATCGGAAACAGGCTCCAGGCTCCGAGCCATCAGCCCAGAGCCCGACGCGGGGCTCGAACTCACGGACCGCGAGATCGTGACCTGGCTGAAGTCGGACGCTTAACCGACTGCGCCACCCAGGCGCCCCTAGATACTGTTTTTAAGAAGAAGAAAATATATTTAAGTTGTAATATGAAGATAGGTTATCAATAAGCAATTCCTTTTCTCTCAGCTTTGCATTTCTTTGTGTGTCACTTTCATCCTCACACTGGCTTCTTTTTTTGCATGATGTCTGTAATGTCCATATTTGGAATTCTATGCATTCTCTTTAAAGTGGAAAAGGAAAGAGGATAGCTACCCATACCGTCAAGGAAAAGTCCTGAAGTTTGCTATATTTGTACCAATCTGAGACCAGTCACTGTGCCCCCAAAAAAGTCATTTGCCGAGACTCGCCAAGGTCCGCCACCGAAGCACAAAGCCTGGTTTAGGGGTACATACCTAAGTGAAAAATCAGGGAGTTCCATGAAGTGGGGAGGAGAAAATATCAAATGTCCACTGTAGTGTGTTTCTTAGAATTGCTAGGGAAATTCATAAATTGAACGGATGAAAGAGGAAAAAAGGTGTTGAGGAAAATAAGAAACAAAAAAATCAGGCAAGGAAAAGTAAAAAAGCATAGGTGGGAGGAGAGAGAAGAGAATATGACCACATGGGACAATATTTACAATAAATGTGACTGGAATAAATCCTCTCTTGTTTTTCTTTTCTTTCTTTTTTTTTTTAAGGCTCTTAGATTGTGTAGAACCAAATCTCCAGATTTGTGTTATGTCAGACAAATATAAAACAAAATGATGTAGACAGTTTAAAAATAAAATACACATGTACATGCCCCAGGCAATTGTTGAATATATTTCAAAGAGCAAACATTTTCTTTTAAAAATACTTATATAATGTTATACCTAAGTAGGTAATAATATATTCTTCTTAAATACTCATTTAAAAAAAGTAGGGAGGGGTGACTGGGTGGCTTCGTCTGTTGAGCATCCAACTTTGGCTCAGGTTACATGATCACGGTTCATGAGTTTGAACTCCACATTGGACTTGCTGCCATCAGCGTGGAGCCTGCTTCGGATCCTCTGTTCCCTTCTCTCTGTCCCTCGCCCACTTGCACTCTCTCTCTCAAAAATAAATAAACATTAAAAAAGGTAATAAAAACTTTTTGAAAGGAGGGGTGTGACACCTGGCTGACTCATTTGTTAGAGTGTGCAGCTCTTGATTGCTGGGTTGTGAGTATGAACCCCATGTTGGGTGTAGAGATTACTTAAAAGACAAATACTCATGTAACACTTAATAAAAATATATCATGTAAGAGGGCTATAAAAAATCTCAAATTCTAAAAATTTGACACTTCAAAAAATTTTTATTTTTAACATTTTTTTAAATGTTTATTTATTTTTGAGAGAGAGTGCATGAGCTGAGGAGGGACAGGGAGAGACAGACAGAATCTGAAGCAGGCTCCAGGCTCTGAACTGTCAGCACAGAGCCTGACGCTGGGTCTGAGATCATGATCTGAGCTGAAGTCAGACTTCTAGCCGACTGAACCAGCCAGGCGCCGCCTCCCTACCCCCCCCTCGCCCCGCCCCAAATTTTATTTATTTAAGTAATCTCTACATCCAAGGTGGGGCTCAAACTCACAACCCAAAGAAGATCAAGAGTTGCATGCTTCACCGACTGAGCCAGCCAGGCTCCCCTAAAAATCAGATACTATTTATTGCCAGTCATAATGCAGGGAAACAGCACGTGTGCGTGCACGCACACGCACACACACACACACACACACACACACATAGAAATTAACAAAATGGGAACCAAAAAAGAAATATAACTACTTGGAAAGTTTTTTGTTTCCACTCAAGTCAGAGGAAATAAAAGTTGAAATTACAAGGAAGAAAAAGTCAAGATAATGAAAAGCTAATCACAGAAAAAGAAATATAAATGATTCATAACATATGAAAGGGTATTCAGCCTCATGAGTTATAAAGGAGATGCAAGTTAAGCAATAAGATATCTTTTGCCTTTTGGGATGAGAAAAGCTTAAGAGATGTTGATTGCAGCCTTTTTTTTCAGGATTGTTTTTAATAGCAAAAATAGTAAAAGGGAAAGAGAAAAAATGAGTATTGATCAATGGGGAACAGCTAAATAAATTATGGCTCCATGCTGCATAACACTATGTAGGTATTAAAAGAATAAGGTAAATTAATATGTACTTACCTGGAAAGATGTTCATAATGAATTTCTAGGTAAAAAGAAAGCATGTTTCAGGGTGACAGCATGATTTCATTTTTATAAAAAATTTATGTGCATATGATAATATAAATATACATTATATATATTATATATAATATTATATACATATTATGTTATAATGTGTATGTTATATGTATTTATATGTATATATGTATATGTATGTATACATATATATGTATACATGTATGTATATTATAATATGTATATAATATGTATATATATTATATATATTATATTATATATGTATATGTAATAACTCTGTAGAAAGATAAAATTGGTGTCAAATTGATTCCCAACTAGGGGAAAATAAAACTGAATAGGTGATAGTGGGTACTCTAATTTTTTTCCCCCCGAAAAAGGGATGTAGTTACAGATAATATTTACTTTCTTGGTTTTCAGTATAGTATTTATTTTTATTTTTTTAAATTTAATTTTAGAGCACATGAGTGGGAGAGAGGGGCAGAGAGAAAAAGAGAATCTTAAGCAGCCTCCATGTTCAGCCCCGAACCCAATGTGGGGCTTTGATCCCACGACCCTGGGGTCATGACCTGAACTGAAATCAGGAGTCTGACGCTTAACTGACTGAGCCACCCAGGCACCCCTCAGTATAGTAATTTAAGACATAATTTAAAATTTAACTGAAACTACATATTATTTAGGAATCAATGACTATTGAAGATACCACATATTAAAATCTATGGGCTGTCCTTGAGGAAATATTATAGTCTTAAATACATTTATTAGGAAGACTGAAAAGCAATTCATATTGTAGAAGAAAAAATGCATTCAGGTAGCAAAAGATTAAAATTCTGTATGAGGATATACAGTAAGTATTTCTTGTACCCTTTTCCCCATTCCCCTCTTCAAAGGCGATCCTTCCAGAGAAATTCTGTGCATTTGTCAACATACACATTTATGTTCTCCTCCCCATCCCAAAGGATAGGTATTATATATGTTTGTAATTTTTTAAGTTAAAAAAATATATATACTTATATAAGTATACACATATGTACATTTATACATATGCATATTTACATGTACATATATACATATGTGTGCATGTGTGTGTACATATGTATAGTTTGCTAGTGCTGCCATAAAATACCACAGACTTGGTGGTTTAAACAAGAAATGTTTATTTTCTTACAGTTCTGGAGTCTAGAAGTCCAAGATCAAGGTGTCAGCAGGTTTTTAAAAAAAAAATTTTTTTTTTTTAATGTTTATTTATTTTTGAGACAGAGAGAGACAGAGCATGAATGGCAGAGGGTCAGAGAGAGAGGGAGACACAGAATCTAGAGCAGGGTCCAGGCTCTGAGCTGTCAGCACAGAGCCCGACGTGGGGCTCGAATTCACAGACCATGAGATCATGACCTGAGCCGAAGTCGGAAGCTCAACCAACTGAGCCACCCAGGCGCCCCTTTTTTTTTCATTTTTTAAAAAATGTTTTGGGGCGCCTGGGTGGCGCAGTCGGTTAAGCGTCCGACTTCAGCCAGGTCACGATCTCGCGGTCCGTGAGTTCGAGCCCCGCGTCAGGCTCTGGGCTGATGGCTCGGAGCCTGGAGCCTGTTTCCGACTCTGTGTCTCCCTCTCTCTCTGCCCCTCCCCCGTTCGTGCTCTGTCTCTCTCTGTCCCAAAAATAAATAAAAAACGTTGGAAAAAAAAAATTAAAAAAAAATGTTTTTATTTTATTTTTGAAACAGAGACAGAGCATGAGCGGGGAGGGGCAGAGAGGGAGACATAGAATCTGAAGCAGGCTCCAGTCTCTAAGCTGTCAGCACAGAGCCCAATGCGGGGCTCAGACTCACCAACCATGAGATCATGACCTGAGCTGAAGTCAGACACTTAACCGACTGAGCCACCCAAGTGCCCAAGGTGTCAGCAGGTTTGATTTCTTCTGAGGCCTCTCATCTTGGCTTGTCGATAGTTGCCTTCTTGTGGTATCCTCATGTGGTAGTTCTCATGTCTGTGTGGTCTGTGTTTTAATCTCATTTTCTTATAAGGACACCAGGCAGGGGTGCCTGGGTGGATCAGTCGGTTAAGCATCTGACTCTTGATTTCTGATCAGGTCATGATCTCACAGTTCGTGAGTTTGAGCCCGGTATCAGACTCCATGCTGACTGTGAGGAGCCTGCTTGGGGTTCTCTCTCCCTCTCTCTCTGCCCCTCCCCTGCTCATGCTTCTTTCTCAAAATAAATAAATAAATGTTTTTAAAAAAGGATACCGGGGCACCTGGGTGGCTCAGTAGATTAACTGTCTGACTTCAGCTCAGGTCATGATCTCACGGCTTGTGGATTCAAGCCCTGTGTCAGGCTCTGTGTTGACAGCTCAGAGCCTGAGCCTGCTTTGGATTCTGTGTCTCCCTCTCTCTGTCCCTCCCCAACTTACACTCTGTTGTGTGTGTGTGTGTGTGTGTGTGTGTGTGTGTGTGTGTGTGTATGTGTGTGTGTGTGTGTGTGTGTGTGTGTGTGTCATAAATAAACGTTAAAAAAAAAAAAAGACACCAGTCAGATTAGGGCCCACCCTAATGACCCATTTAAAAAGATTTTATTTTAGGGCACTTGGGTGGCTCAGGTTAAGTGTCCAACTTCAGCTCAGGTCATAATCTCACGATTTGTGAGTTCGAGGCCTGTGTTTGGCTCTGTGTTGACAGCTCAGAGCCCGGGTACCCCTCTAATGACCCATTTTAACTTAATTACCTTTTTAAAGGCTTTATCTCTAAATATAGTCACATTCCAGAGTACTGGGGGTTAGGACGTCACCATATGAATTTGGAGGAGACACAATACAGCCCATTTTATAATCATATATATTATATATTTTATATATATAATATATATACACAGACATATATATTGTACATACATACATACATTTATATTATACATATGTGTACATACATATACATATATTTGGATTGAATGTTTAGGTATTATGATTCAATCTTTTATTTTTCAAGTTTATTTATGTTGAGAGAGAGCACGTGTGCACAAGCGAGCATGAGCAGGGGAGGGGCAGAGAGAGAAGGAAAGAGAGAATCCTGTGCTGTTAGAGCGTGGAGCCCAAAGTGGGACTTGAACCCACGGGCTGTGAGATCATGACCTGAGCCGAAACCAAGAGTCGGACATCTGACCAACTGAGCCACCCAGTTGCCCCTCAATCTATTTTAGATTGAACCATCTGAAATTGTAGTTTCTAGAGGCAGAAAAAGTCAAATATGGGCAATTTCAGATGATTCAACATAATACTGTAACATATTTAATCATTCTTTTTTTTTTTTTTAATTGTTCTTTTGATGAGCCTTTAGGGTGTTTCCTTGTCCTTTGCTACTTGAAACAATTTTATAATGAATATCCTTGAATAAATGTCCTGTTGCACATACATGAATATGACTTGTAGAGTAAATTTCTAGGAGTTATTACATCAGAGAGGTACATATTTCTGTGGACCAGATGTGGGTCCACAGTGTGTTAGGAGGAGCTGGTCTGGGCACTCTCCCTTAGGCTTTCCATCACGGGCAGGACTACCTCAGCAGAAAGAGACTGGGCCCTAAAGACAGAGGCAGAAGTTGGGGGTGGGGGAGAGAATGTAAGAGACAGTGTGGGGAGAGGCATTACCTGCATCAGAGGAACTGTACTGAGATATTCTCAATGGATTGTGACTAAAAATAACTAGAGGATTTGTATCATATAGTCGTGATCAGTAGAATCATGGGATCCACCCTAAATTTATCCAAGGAGCAGGATCACCCATGGAAGAGGTTTGAACTGAGAGTGGAAGGTATTTTGTACTATTTACATTTTATGTGTCCTACTCCTTCAGCGTAATAGTATGTACTAGTATGTATGTAGTATGTACGTAGGTAATTGCTTGGACTTATGTAGAGAAAATGTCTGGAATTGATACCACCAGACTGTTAAAAGCGGAGGGGCATTGGTACTTCATACACATCTCTGCTGTTTAAAATTTTTACAGAAGTTATTTTTGCAATTGAATTTTTAAAAACTTAATAATGGAATTTAGTTATATATTCTTAACCAGGAGTATTTATAGCTTGTATGGGAAGAGCAAAGGAAGGGTAAGAGTCTAACAAATTCTAAACTGTCCACAGTGGGTATTCCTGGAAAGCATGATAGTAGAGCTGAGGAACTTTTCCATTTAACTTTATATATTTCTGTATTCCTTAAAAATAATTTTTATGCAAATTGGTTACTTGTGTAGTTCGTAAGTAAAAATTTAAAATCTTTGGCTTATTTCTTTTTCTTGAGATACGGTTTGACCCAACTTCACAGTGAAAGCTCCAGTGGCAGGACTTCCTTAATTTCCTTTTTGTATATATGACATAGTATCTCCAGGTTGGCATTTAGGAACCACCCTGACTGATAGCTCCAAGCAGGATGATGATGCGATTCACAGGAAGGAGCCAGCAATGTTGTTAAAGGATGTAGGATTTCTGTAATGGCAAAGGAAATTAGGACTTCTGATAGCAGTTATAGAAAGCAGAAGACAGCACAGCACACTCATAAATACGTCCTCAAGTGCCTGCCAAGACGGAAAGCTGCTGCTAAAACCAAACACTATGAGGAAGGATTCTTTGGGCTATGAAGAGTACCCCTGTGCTATCCCTGAACTCTAGAATACAGATGTGCCAGATTTCATGAGTTGAACCAGGTAGACAAGTAATAGGATGTTCTAGGTAGAGGATTATTAACCTAAAATATAGTAAAGATGATAAATGCACATAATGGTTCATATAGCAAAATACAGAGAGCAAAGATGCCTACAGCATTAAATAAGATAGAAATTAGAACGTACACATCCATGTTGTTAAATATAAAACTATAATCACAATTTTGTATATTTAATGATAGAGAAATGCTCACCTTAAGTAAAATGCAGAATACAAAGTTACTTATGGTTTAACATTTGTAAAGTGCATACAAAAAAGAATTACAAAATCCACAAGAATGTCAATGATGATTCTTGTGTATTCTGGTTGGGTGATGTGATTGAGAGTAGTTTCATTTTTATCTTTATGTTTGGCTTTTCTAGGTATGTATTACTTTTACTATAAGGAAAACCTGTTATAAAGTGTTAAATAAGCATATAAAATGATATTTATTTTAATTATACTAATGGTATAAATGGCTGCAATCCAGACCAGGGATATAAGCTTAGTTGTGTCATTATTTTCATGGTTCATACTCTAGTTCAGTGGGTTAAAGCATTTTGATTGGCGAGAACTAAGGATTTACTAGAGGTCTCAAATAAAGACATAAAACACATTTGAAAAACTGCCTATCTGTGTTCATCTTCCATAAACATTTTGAATCATTGTAAAATACTTAGGAATGCATTAAGCAGCAAAAAACCAGAATTAAGTGTAGAGGTTGAAAAGATTTTCCTCAAACCATGGGCAAATATGTTTAAACAATGTGCCATAAAATGTTTTCAACTAAGACATTTAATTCTAATTCGAAATTTGATGATAAGAAGTAGGTTTTTCTCTTCATGATATCTAAAGACACAATTCATTTTATGTTATTATATTTATTAAAATTTTTTTAAGTTTATTTATTTTGATAGAGAACACGCATGAGCAGGGGAGAGGCAGAGAGAGAGGGAGAGAGCAAGAAACTCAAGCGGGCTTTGTACTGTCAGTGCAGAGTCCAGTGTGTGGCTCAAACTCACCAACTGTGAGGGCATGACCTGAGCTGAAACCAAGAGTTGGGCACTTAACCGACGAGTGCCCCAAGACACGATTTAAATTAATCTTTACCATTAATTTGCTTCTTGGTGGAAAGAAAACACAATTTGCCCCTGAACAGTGAGACCTAGTTTTGTTTTATTTTGTTTTTATTTTATTTTATTTTATTTTATTTTATTTTATTTTATTTTATTTTATTTTATTTCATTTCATTTCATTTCATTTCATTTCATTTCATTTCATTTCATTTCATTTCATTTCAAGTTTATTTTAAGAAAGAGGGGAAGGGCACAGAGAGAGAGAATCCCAAGCAGTCTCTCCAATGTCAGCATGGAGCCCATGCTTGATCTCACCAGCCGTGAAATCATGACCTGAGCTGAAACGAAGAGTTGGATGCTTAACCGACTGAGCCACCCAGACGCCTCTAGACCTAGTTTTTTAAAAAAATAAGTGCTAGTACTTATTTTCGGTAGCTTCACATTTTCTCTGTATTAGGAAAATTGGGGATGATTGGTAGCTAAATAGAATTTTATGTTGAAAGAAAACAGATGTATAAACTGATGAAAAAGATGAATGGGTAGAGAATTTCAGATTACCCAAAGAGACATCAAAAAATTTCTTTTTTTTTTTCCAAGGATGATTGAGATACAATTCACATACCGTAAAGTTTACATATTTAAAGTGAAATTTAGTGGGTTTTGGTATATTTGTAGACTTGTGCAACTATCACCACAGTATAATTTTAGAACGTTCATCATCCCCAAAAGAACACAGACCTCCCACCTAACCCCCCTCATTTTCCTCAGGCCTGGCAACCACCAGTTTACTTTCAGTCTCTATAAATTTTCATGTTCCAGAACTTAAAGTAGATGGGATCATACAATATGCAGTCTTCTGTGACTGGTTTCTTTCACATTGCATAATGCTTTCAAAGTTCATCCATGCTGTAGCATGTATCAGTACTTCATTCCTTTTTATTGCTGAATTATATTCTGTTGTGTGAATATACCACAATTTATCCCTTCTTAGTTGATATAAATTTGGGTTGTTTTCCTTTTTTGGCTATTATGAATACTCCTGCTATGAACATTCATGTGCAAGTTTTTGTGCGTGAACACTTGTTTTGAGTTCTCTGGATTATATCTCTAGGAGTAGAAATGCTTGGTCATATGTTAACTCTATGTGTAACATTTTGAGGAACTGCCAGATTGTTCCAAAGTGGCTGTACCATTTTTTTTTAGTTCCACCAGCCATATATGAGGCTTCTAATTTCTCCACATCCTCACCAACACATGTTATTATCTCTTTTATTTTAGCCTTCCCAGCAGGTATGAGGTCATATCTCACATGGTTTTTATTTATATTTTCCTAATGGCTAATGATGTTGAACATCTTTTCATGTGTTTATTGGGCATTTGTATATCTTCCTTAGAGAAATGTCTATTCAGATGCTTTGCCCATTTTTAAAACAAGTTTATTTTGAGAGTGAGAGAGAGAGAAAGCGCAAGCAGGGTAGGGGCAGCGAGAGAATCCCAAGCAGGCTCTGTGCTGTCAGCTGGGTGCCCAAGGCAGGGCTCCATCTCAAGAATTGTGAAATCATGACCTTAGCCCAAACCAAGAGTCAGACACTTAACCAACTGAGCCACACAGGCACCCCTCCCCCATTTTTAAATTAGGTTGTCTTTTAATTATTGAGTTGTAAGAGTTCTTTACATATTGTATATGCATTTCCCTTATTAGATATTTGTAAATATTTTCTCTTATTCTGTGGGTTATCTTTTCACTTTCTTGATGGTGTCCTCTGACCATAAACATTTAAAATTTTGAAATCTAATATATCTATATTTTTCTTTTGTTGCTGGTGCTTTTCATTTTGTATCTAAGAGTTTTAAAGTGTTTGCTATAATGTTGAACTGTGATATGATTCTCTCTGAGTTAATTTTTGTATGTGTTATGAGATAGGGGTCTAACTTCATTCATTTGCATGTGAGTAGCCCATTACCCTGGCGTCATTTGTTGAAAAGACTGTTCTTTCTCCCATTGAATGGTTTTGGCATCCTTGTCAAAAACCAGTTGGCCATAAATTTAAGGGTTTATTTATTGGCTCTTAATTCAATTCCATTGATCTGTGTGTCTTTCTTTATGCGAGTACCACACTGTCTTGATTAATGTAACTTGGTAGTAATTTTTAATATTGTGAGCTGTCTTTATTCTTTTCAGTCTTTCTAAACAGTACTGACAGGGGCGCCTGGATGGCTCAGTCGGTTAGGCGTCCAACTTCACCTCAAGTCATGATCTCGCGGTTTGTGGGTTTGAGCCCTGCGTTGGGCTCTGTGCTGACAGCTCAGAGCCTGGAGCCTGCTTCGGATTCTGTGTCTCATTCTTTCTCTGCCCTTGCCCCACTTGTGCTCTGTCTCTCAAAAATAAATAAATGTAAAAAAAAATTTTTTTACACAGTGCTGACAGTAGGCTTCCACTTTAAACATTTAGCACCTGTCTAAAGCAGATTATTTGAATATTTTGTTTTATGAAAAACCTATAAATCCAATTGCTTTTTATTTGCATATGGCTTCTGATTGATGTTTTTGTTTTCTTATGAGCAGGAGCCATATGAGAAAATAAGTTTTTTGGGCTAGATATTACCACTTAACGTATGTCCAGGACAATAAGATATATATTGAAATGGAAGGAATATAATAGTTGAAGACATGGTTTTGCTAAAATGTACGACAGTGTGTTTGCTTTGCTTTTTTTTTTTTTTTTTTTTTTTTCAGGGGGTGGCAGAGGTGGGGAATCACTATGAAAATAGTTAAGGACTTGGGATCTGGAGTCAGATAGTAGTAAGTTGGAATCCTGCCTCACTATTTATTAGCTGTGTGGCTGTGGACAAATTACTAAATTATTTTAATACCACTTTATAAATTAGTGAATATCAGATTAGACTCTGTGTATAAAATAATTATATAATGTGTACAGATAATTATATAATTATGTGTCTTAAAATGATTTTTAAAAAGTGTCTACCACTATGGGGCACCTGGGTGGCTCAGTCAGTTAAGTGTCCAACTCTTGATTTCAGCTCAGATCATGATCTAATGTGTGTTCAAGCCCCACATTGGGCTCTGTGCTGACAGCACATAGCCTGCTTGGGATTCTCTCTCTCTCTCTCTCTCTCTGCCGCTCCCCTGCTTGATCTCTCTTTCTCTCTCTCAAAATAAATAAACATTAAAAAAAATTTTTTTAAAGTGTTTACCAACAGAGCATTGATTAATCTGGAGATGTCAAGCATTTTCTATTCATAGCAAAATTTTTTGCTTTTGTCTTCATTTTTTGTTTGTATTTATTATTAAGATATAATTCACATGTCACAAAACTCACCCTTTTAAAGTTTAGAATTCAGTGATTTTTAGCATATTTACAAAGTTGCATAGTCATCTCCATACAAGAACATCATCCTCCAAAGAAACCCATACCCATTAGCTGTCACTCTTGAATCCCTCTCTCCACTCCTAAAAGCACTAAACTGCTTTCTGTCTCTGTGGATTTGCCTGTTCTGGACATTTTGTATAAATGGAATATGTGACCTTTTGTGTCAGGCTTCTTTCATTTCCATGTTTTCAAGGATTACCATGCTGTAGCATGTATCATTACTCCATATCTTTTTATTGCTGAATAACATTGCCTTGTGTGGACATAGCACATTTTACTTATCCATTCATCATTCACATGGACCTTTGGCTTGTTTCAACTCACTGGCTGTTACGAATATTTCTGCAACAGACATGCGTGCACAAGTTTTTGTGTGAACGTGTGTTTTCAGTTTTTTGGGGTGTATACCTAGGTGGCGTTGCTGGATCATAGAGTGACTCTGTGTTGTAACTATTTGAGGAATTGCCAACCTGTTTTCCCAAGTGACTATACCATTATACATTATACATTCCCACCAGCAATGTATGAGGAAATAGTACACTTTTGATAAACATATTTTTTCCAGCTTTATTGAGGTTTGATTGACAAATAGATACTGTATGTACTTAAGGTATACAACATGATATTTTGGTATGTGTATACATTGTGAAATGATTACCACAGCTGACCTAATTAACATATCAATCCACTCACATAGTTACTTTTCGTGGTAAGAACAAAAGATTTTAAGATATTCTCTCTTAGCAAATTGCAAATATACAATAAATTATTATTAACTGTAGTCATCATACTGTACATTAGGTCTCCAGAACCTATTCATCTTATAACTGAATGTCTGTACCCTTTGATCAACCTCTTCCATTTCCCCTATCTCTTAGCCACTGGTAACTACCATTATGCCCACTATTACCATGAGTCCAACTTTTTTAGTTTCCACATATTAGTGTGATTATGCAATATTTGTCTTTCTGCATCTGGCTTATTTCACTTAACATAATGTCCTCCAGGTTGATTCATGTTGTCACAGATATCAGGATTTCCTTCTTTTTAGAGGTGAATATTCCATTATGTACATATATTTGTCTATAAAATATATACATGTGTATATATGTAAATATATATTTATATATTTCAGTGTGTGTGTGTGTGTGTGTGTGTGTGTGTGACATTTTCTTTACCCATTCACCCATCAGTGGACACTTAGGTTGTTTCCATGCCTTGGCTGTTGTGAATAATGCAGTAATGAACGTGGGATTATAGATAGTGTTTCCATTTCTTTTGGATACATAGCTAGGAGTGGGGTTGTTGGATCATACGGTATTTCTGTTTTTAATTTTGAGAAACCTCCATACTGTTTTCCATAATGGCTGCACCAATTTACATTCCCATCTGTTGTGTATGAGGGTTTCCTTTTCTCCATATCTTCACCAACACTTGTTATCTTTTGACTTTTTTTTTTAAATTTTATTTTTTTTAAACTTACATCCAGGGGCGCCTGGGTGGCTCAGTTGGTTAAGTGTCTGGCTTTGGCTTGGGTCATGATCTCATGGCTCGTGAGTTCAAGCCCCACATTGAGTTCTGTGCTGACAGCTCAGAGCCTGGAGCCTGCTTCACATTCTGTGTCCCTCTCTCACTCTGCCTCTCCCCTGCTCATACTCTCTCTCTCTCTCTCTCTCTCAAGAATAAATAAACATTAAAAAAATTTTAAAAATAAAAAAAATAAAATAAAAAATAAATTTACATCCAAATTAGTTAGCATATAGTGCAACAATGATTTCAGGAGTAGATTCCTTAATGCCTCTTACCCATTTAGCCCGTCCCCCCTCCCAGAACCCCTCCAGTAACCCTCTGTTTGTTCTCCATATTTAAGAGTCTCTTATGTTTTGTCCCCCTCCCTGTTTTTATAGTATTTTTGTTTCTCTTCCCTTATGTTCATTTGTTTTGTCTCTTAAAGTCCTCATATGAGTGAAGTCCTATGAGTTTTGTCTTTGACTAATTTTGCTTAGCATAATACCCTCCAGTTCCATCCACGTAGTTGCAAATGGCAAGATTTCATTCTTTTTGATTGCTGAGTAATACTCCATTGTATATATATACCACATCTTCTTTATCCATTCATCCATCAATGGACATTTGGGCTCTTTCCATACTTTCGCTATTGTTGATAGTCTTTTGACTTAAAAAAAAAAAAAAGTTTATTTATTTTGAGAGAGAGAGGGAGGAGAGAGTATCCCAAGTAGGCTCCATGCTGTCAGTACAGAGCCCAATATGGGGCTTGAATCCATGAACCATGAGATCATGACCTACCCGAAACCAAGAGTTGGACACTTAACCAACTGAGCCATAGAGGGCCCCCATTTTTTGATAATAACTCTTATAATAGGTGTGAGGTGAAATCTCATTATGGTTTTGATTTGCATTCCCCTGATTATTAATGATGATGAACATCTTTTTATGTACTTGTTGGTCATTTTTATGTCTTCTTTGGAAATATATATTCTTTGAATGAATATTTTTGAAAGAAATTTCAAGGGATTGATTAAGTGGCAGGGACCTTGAGAGAGCCTTTTGAGGTAGTGTTCTGTATCTTGATCTTAGTGGTGGCTACATGAGTGTATTCACATATATAAATTTATTGAGCAGTGAACTTAAATTAGTGGCTTATTGTATATGTAATGTGTCAATAAAAAAGAAAAAAAATCCATACTTCATTGTACTTTTTATTGTTTAAAGTAGACCAGGGGAACTTTGTTTCAGAAGTGAAATCTGAGCATCCTTACTAGGCACAGAAAATTCGTTCACAGTCTAGTCCAAGTTCTCTTCCTGTCTGCACCTCCTGTTTCCTTCCCTCTCTCCCATAATTTTTATATTCCTGCTGCAATCCTCAGACTCACAAGACATTTTTAATGTTTCACTGCCTTTGCACTTGCTCTTCTGCTAACTCATATCCTTTCTTCTCTCCATCTTGACTGACAAAAATACTATGTATTCTTTAAAACCTAGCTTTCTTTGAGTCCCACAAGAAACATGCCTGATTCTGTGTTCTTTCATAGCATTTTATTAACAAATCTTTGAGGTAGCATTTACCAGTTTTTAAATTCACTTTTAAAACCTTTCTATTTTAAAAGAATTATAGACTCAAAAGAAGTTACAAAAATACTACAATGAATCCATGTACTGCTGACCCAGTTTCCCAGAGTAGAGATATGTAGCTGTAGGACAATAACACAAGTAGGAAGTTGACATTCATTAACCAATTTTTTAAAATTCATCTTCTTTTCAATTATTTTTTAAATTATCTGTGCTGCCCAATATGGTAATCACTAGCCTCATGTAACTATTTAAATTACTTAAAATTACATAAAATTAAAAGTTTGGTGGTCTCACTAGCCACATTTCAAGCATTTAATATACACATGTGACTAATGGCGACCATATGGACAATGCAGGTATAGAATATCTGCATTGCACAAAGTTCTTTTGGATAGCCCTGATCTAGACTGTGTTCTACTTGAGAGAAGACTTGCCTTTTCCATCTTTGTATCTGTAATTCCTAGGCAGTGGGGGCACTTGGTCTATACCTGAATGATTGAGTCTAGTCCTATCCTCTTGTTTTACATGTGAAGAAACTTGGGCCCTAAGCTGTGATAAGTAAAATGATGCCTAGCTTTTCAGTAGCAAATCTAGAATTAGAGCTCATTTTCCCAATTCCAAGTTCACTGTTCTTTCCAGGTGGCCTCATTGGTTGTGAGCTCACTGATTTTTATTAGTTTTAGGGGGAGAACAGTATTAAAATAATGCACTTCTCAGACTTTAGGCTACAGAAAAATCAACTAGGAAGCTTGTATTTCTGGACTTGTCTTTCCTAAGATTCTGATTCAGTAGGTCTGGTGTAGGGCGTAGGAATCAATATTTTAAACGTATGCTTAGTATATGTGGTCATAGCATAAGGATAGCTCAGAAGAGAGAGCAACAGAACAGAGAGCCTGGAAATTGAACTGCACTAATATGGACATTTGATTTTTAACAAAGGTACCACTGAAGAAAGGAAATGTTTTCAACAAATGATGTTGGAACAACTAAATATCCATATGGGAAAAAAATGAACTTTAACCCCTACCTCCTGCCATACAGATCATTGATCTAAATATGCCAATATCATAAACTTTGTAGAAGCAATCATAGTAGAATATCTTGGGAATGAGTAAAGGTTTCTTGGACAGGCCACAAAAAGAAATAATCATACTTCATCAAGAACTATTGCTTACCAAAAGGCACAATTAAGAAAAGGCATAGGTAGGCCACATAGTGGGAGACAATATTTGCAAAATATGTTTCAGACAAATGACAAGTATGCAGAAGATATAAGTAACTCAGAATATATGAAGATTTTCTGTAAGTTAATCATAAAAGGACAAACTGTTGTAAACTCTTAAGTCTAAAGTTCTCTTTTGGCCAGCAAAAGAGGGGACACAGGATTAAAGCGAGAGACGGCTAATGTCCGGGAAAAGACAAGAGCCCTGAATAAGGGTCCTTGCCTCGTATTTATTCAGGTCAGAAGGCTTGCAAACGTGATGGGCATGTACAAAGAGAAAAACTAGGAACATTAACTTGGGGACGTGAAGGAAAAGGGGGGTTTTGAAGATATACAGTGTTTGGGGTTTGGGTCAATATTAAACTCCCGGCTCCGGGCAGATGGATAGATGGTTGTTAACAGCAGACCGGAAGCACCGTGCCTATTTATCTTAGCTAGCCTAGGGGATGAGACAGATAGGGGGAATAACCACAGGGCTAATAAGGCACCTTTTCTTTTGTTCACCATCTCTGCTCTGGGCTGCTTTGCCTGCAGCACAGAGGTCCATAGTCCAATTCACCAATCAATTTACCTAACCTGGCCCTATTCTCCCGTGAAAGCAGCTTTTCTGCTATAGTACTAAATTGGGAGTGTTTCCACCTTGAACATCTAATCTTGTTTATTTTCATATGCCTACGTATTGGGCACCTTTGTGCCATTTCTATTTCAGGCCTTTGCCTCTCTCTATTTTGGGGGGTTCTGCAACCCCTCTGTATTTTGGGGTGCCTTCACACCTCCCTAATCCTGGCACCTTTGTGCCTCCCTATTTTCAGGGTATCTTTGCACCCCCCTATTCTTGGAGTGCCAATCTGGTTTACCCAAACTCCGGTGTAAGCATTTTATGACTTTGTATTTCTTTATCCCTTGTTAATCCATTTGGTGTAAGCCTGGAGGATTCCTAAGCTTGTCCCCTACAGTAAACAATCCAATTAAAAAACTGGCAAAAAGATAGGGCGCCTGGGTAGCTTAGTCGGTTAAGCGTCCGGCTTCGGCACAGGTCCTGATATCACAGTTTGTGGGTGTAAGCCCTGCATCAGGCTCTGCTGACAGCTCAGAGCCTGGAGCCTGCTTCTGATTGTGTGTCTCCCTCTCTCTCTGCCCCTCCCCTGCTCACGCTGTCTCTCCCTTTCTCTCTCTCTCAAAAATAAATAAACATTAAAAAAAAAAAAAACTGGCAAAAAGATATGAGCAGGCAAAACAAGATCTACAAATGGTCTTAAATTTTCTTCAATGTTTATTTATTTTTGAGAGAGAGAGAGAGAGAGAGAGAGAGAGTGAGCAGAGGTGGGGGAGGGGCTCAAAGAGAGGGAAATGCAGAACTCAAGCAGGCTCCAGGCTCTGAGCTGTCAGCACAGAGCCAGATGCAGAGCTGGAACTCACGAACTGTGAGATCATGCCCTGAGCCAAAGTCGGATGCTTAACTGACTGAGCCACCTAGGGGCCCCCTACAGATGGTCTTCATATGCACATAAAAATTTATTCAATGTTATCAATCATCCAGGAAATGAAAATTAAACTATAATGAGATTCCACTATTTAACCACCAGAATAGTTGAAATTGATAAGCAGACAAAGCCCAATGTTAGTAGGATATTGAACAACCAGAACTCTTACATTTTGGATGGGAATGCAAAATGGTACTGTCACTCTGGGGAAAGTGTGACAAATGTTCTTACATAAGTCTTTTTGTGGATATACTTTTTTTTAATTTCTCTTGGGTAGATACTTGGGAGTGGAACTGCAGGGAATATAATAAGCATTTCTACTCCTGGGTATTTACTCAACAAAAAGAAAGACTATACCCATGAAAAATGTTGCACAAGAATATTCATGGAGAGCAGCTTTTCTTCGTGGTCACCAAAACACAGGAACAGGTGTTCATCAACGGAAAATAAACAAGCTATGTTATAAACTGACACACAGTTATACATTCATACTCAGCAATAAAAAGGAACAAACTACTGGATGAATTTCAGAAATAGCTGAGTGAAAGGTTGACAAAACAGAATTCTCAGTTAATGCATTGTAAAGTTCAGTAGAGAAAAAAATGAGAACACTGGTTGCCTCTGTGGGAGAAGGGGAAGGTATTGACTAGGGAGGGTCGTGAGAGAACTTTCTCTGGTAATAATAATGTTCTGTACCTTGATAGGGATTGGGTCACACAGGTATGTGCATTAGTCAGAACTCACTGAATTTTACACTTAAGATTTGTGCATTTTACTATACATAAGCTTTACTGCAAGAGGAAAAAGCAGTTTTAAAAGTTGTGATTTTGATACAAGTGATCTCAAAAGTACACTTTGAGAACCATTGGATTTGACTAATTTCAGAAATAATTCTTTCTTACCGTAAAATATAGTGATTCATAGATTATTAATGTAACATTTTGAATTTTTTCTTTAAAAATTAAATATTGTATTAAAAGTAACATTTCCTTATTAGTAGGTTAATGAGTCAGTGGACAAGCGTTTATGACATTATTATATAGTTCATTATTTCAATAAGTATTCTTTGTTTTAATAAGTGTTCTTTTTTAATGTGAGGAATGCAAGCTTAATATCAGGAGGAATAGCATATGGAAACAATTGTACACTGATAGATGTAATTGAATTTGTTAAAATGTGGTTTGAGATGGATATTTACAGTGATGTTTGGTAAACTGGGTGATGTACCTCTTTCAGTTAAACTCTTGCATCTCACCCCCATGCGATGAGTATGTTTACTTATGTGATAGACCTCTAGTATCATTTACTTTAAGATTCTAGATGTTCAGAAGTTTAGAACTTTAACATCATGTATCTTACTTGTAACATGAATCTGCAAACTTTCAAAAGTGCTCACAAGTTTTACAGTTTCAAAACTGAAACTGTAATGTTAATGACCAAATGCTGACTCACAAGGGACATCTGACCTTACGGGTTTATAGGTGAAATTATGTGTTCACCTGTCATGCCCTATCCCAAATAATCTCTCCTCCAGTAGGGTGTTGGTCAGATGCCAGAAATTCCACCAACTAAAGATACCTGCCTGTGTTTCTAAATTTTCCTGATAACAATCCCCTGGGGGCATTCTAAATTTCAGACTCCTCCCTTAAAGATTGGGATTCCTCCCTTAGAGACTGATTCAGGGTCAGGCTGACAGTGTGGGCTGACAATTCCTGTTTTTTAACTATTATCTTGTTGAAAATACAGATTCCTGGGCCCTACCCAGTACTTCTCATTTGTGTAGGATGAAGCCCCCAAATCTACATTTTTTGTAATGTTTGTATTTATTTTTTTTGAGAGAGCGTAAGCCAGGGAGGGGCAGGGAGAGGGGACAGAGGATCTGAAGCAGGCCCTTCGCTGACAGCAGCAATCCCGATACGGGGCTCAAATTCATAAACCGCATGATCATGACCTGAGCCAAAATCAGACACTTAATCCACTGAGCCAGGTGCCCCCAAATCTGCATTTTCTGGAGTATATACAATGCACAGTTCTGAAGGCTGTCATCCTAGTGCCGCTGCCTTCATGGAAGATCCTCGAGTAAGTTTTGTCACTCTCACAAGTGAGAAGAGGGAAGTGGGAGATTGAAGGAAGATAATTTTAGAATTGAGGACAGACCTTAGTGTAAGACATAGGTGGAGGACAATAAGAACTTGAGGGACAGTGAGCATGCCTAAGAGAAAGGAGAGAATCTCCTGGGATCTGTCCAGTGACTACAGTACTTGCTACCATTTTTGTGGGAGTGGAGCATGAGCCGCCTATTGGAGAGTGACTTTTTTTTTTTTTTAAACATTTATTTATTTTTGAGACAGAGAGAGACAGAGAGAGACAGAGCATGAACGGGGGAGGGTCAGAGAGAGGGAGACACAGAATCTGAAACAGGCTCCAGGCTCTGAGCTGTCAGCACAGAGCCCGACGCGGGGCTCGAACTCACAGCCCTCATGGACCGCGAGATCATGACCTGAGCTGAAGTCGGCCGCTTAACCGACTGAGCCACCCAGGCGCCCCTGGAGAGTGACTTTTTAAAGCAACTACGTTCATTAGCTTTCGGATCATTCTGTTTGCCACCAAAAATTTGCCTGCATGCCCTAAGTTGCCAGTTGTTTTACATGCTAATGGAAACCTAGCCACTGTAAACATTCATTGATTTTTCTCTTGTGTAGTAAGAAGAAAACATAACTTATAGACCATCTTCTGGCAGAAGATGATAGATTTGGATCAGAAACGGGAGGTGTTGGAAGCCAGGAATCAAAAGTGAAGAACTTCTGCAAGCCCTTGGGTGATAAAGGTGACAAGGACTTATTTACTCACATGTCCCGCATTGTCATTATGTAGTAACCTGATGTGAGTTTGTTGCTTTTAGGCTGATGTATACCATCACACATGTAGGGGAGAGTAAGCTGCTGGAAGTGGGACTTGAGTGCACATTTCTCCTCAGGCTGCTTCAGTCAGTACTTCCTGTCATTACCTTGTCTGCATTCACTTCTACTCATTCCCCAGGACCCTTCCTCCACCTTTACAGGGCTAGAGCCCAGTCTGAAATGGCTTCATTGTTATTCATAGCTAACATTTGTTGAATTCTTTTTGCTGCTAGGCACCGTGCTGCTCTGCTCCCCTGCATTTGTCATTCCCTTCTCAAAACAACCCAATGGTCCAGATGCTATGATTTTGATCCATTTTGTAGATGAAACATCTGAGGTTCCAAGAGGTTATATATCTTGCCCAGGACCTCACAGCTAGGAAATGGCAGAACCAGATTTTATTTTATTTTATTTTATTTTACTTTATTTTATTTTATTTTATTTATTTTATTTTATTTTATTTCATTTTATTTATTTCTGTATCTGTTTTTTTTTTAATTTTTAAATGTTTGTTTATTTTTTTAAATTTATTTTTTTTAATTTACATCCAAGTTAGCATATAGTGCAACAATGATTTCAGGAGTAGATTCCTTAATGCCCCTTACCCATTTAACCCATCCCCCATCCCACAAGCCCATGAACAACCCTCTTTGTTCTCTATATTTAAGAGTCTCTTATGTTTTGTCCCCGTCCATGTTTTTATATTATTTTTATTTCCCTTCCCTTATGTTCATCTGTTTTGTATCTTAAAGTCCTCATATGAGTGAAGTCATATGACATTTGTCTTTCTCTGACTGACTAATTTCACTTAGCAGAATACCTTCTAGTTCCATCTACATAGTTGCAAATGGCAAGATTTCATTTGTTTTGATTGCCGAGTAATACTCCATTGTATATATATACCACATCTTCTTTACCCATTCATCCATCGATGGACATTTGGGCTCTTTCCATACTTTGGCTATTGTTGATAATACTGCTATAAACATTGGGGTGCATGTATCCCTTCAGAACAGCATACCTGTATCCCTTGGATAAATACCTAGTAGTGCCATTGCTGGGTCGTAGGGTAGCTCTACTTTTAATTTTTTGAGGAACCTCCATACTGTTTTCCAGAGTGGCTGTACCAGTTTGGCAGAACCAGATTTTAAACTCATGCTTTCTTTCTTTTTTTTTAATGTTTATTTATTTTTGAGAGAGAGCGCGTGTGAGTAGGGAAGGGTCAGAGAGAGATGGAGACACAGAATCTGAAGCAGATTACAGGCTCTGAGCCATCAGCACAGACCCCGACATGGGGCTTGAACTCACTAACCATGAGATCATGACCTGAGCTGAAGTCGGACGCTTAACCTACTGAGCCACCCAGGCACCCCTAAACTCACGCTTTCTGATTTCCGATTCCATACACAGAAAATGGTAACTGCACTTGCACCTACTCCAGTGTACCACAACAGCTATCCCAGTTGGACAGACCACTTTGAAAGGCCAGGCCGTCAGTCCCTGAGATTTAAAAGCATTAAAGTTTTCATTATGAAATTTTTAAAGATCAGAGAATAGAAAGAAACCACCTATAATGTTGCTGGCCTTACATAACTATGACTATTATCTTCATGTATTTGCTTTCAGGCTTTTTTGGCATATGAATAT